>NW_024529266.1:5717449-5967013 GCF_017590135.1 Pyrgilauda ruficollis
TGTCATCACTATGAAAGGTTTTCCTTTCTTTTTCTTTTTTAATTAGCCAAAAGAGTAACACCATATGAAAACGCATCAGGTTGATAAAAAATCAGCTCTAAAAAAAATTTCAAAATCAGGCTAGGCATTTTCTGTAAGGTCATCCACCCTACAGTAAGGTTTACAGCTTTTTATGTTTTCAGTCCTATTTCCCCCACCCATCCCCTGATATTATAGACACACACACACACATATATATACACACATATGTATGTATGTATGTAATAGGCTTTGTTTTACAGAAATCTACATCAATCAGACGTAGGAAATACTGCCTGAAACAAAGCCCTTCTTTCTAGTTGAACAAAATAAAAAATTTCAATATGTTAATAACCATTTTTACCACCATACAGAAAAATATAATGGTTTTATTATTAGTCATACCTGTCACACACTAAGGCAATTTCTTAAAATAACATAGCCAATTGACTCCTATCATGCTAAAGGACTACACTTCACTTACAAGACTACACTAAAAAAAAAAAAAATTATATATATATTTATATACACATACATATATATTAAGAAGAAAGAGAAAAGAAGAAAATACAGTTGTGCTCTGCATACATAAAGTTATAATGTTAGAAGCCTTTCCTTTGCAGTTAGACAGCAGAGGTCAGGTAGGCATACACCTCAATGCCTCGGGGTTACACTCAGCTGATTAGTGGCACACAGAGCAGTCACTTCAGGAGTTTGAAAAGAAAAGCAAAATAAAACAAAACAAATACAAGAAAATAAATGCAAAGCACAATTTAACTTAATGCAGGAAAAAACCAGAAGTTAAAATGCAAAAAATATAAATATACTTACAAACCTTAACCCACAGGATAGACTGGACTCAAGAGTGCTTTAAAAGAACAAAATAAACCCCAAGCCTTTCCTCTAAAGTTTAAAATTAGCTTTACAATTGACACATTTACCATGGCATTTTGATCATTACAGTGGTAACTGTATAGATCCTGAGAGTATCTTAGCCCTGAACCTGCACGAACAGTGGATGCCAGGGTTATGTCATTCCTACCTCTGACATATAGATTGGCAGGGGCAGAATAGCGTGTACCCGCACTGTTGGTTGCAACACACTCATATTTGCCTTGGTCAGATTCTTCACTCAGTTCAATTTGGAGGGCACCTGTATGAATATAAAATACATTGCCAAAGAGAGGGTCAGAGAAGGCTTTTTACATCCATAATAATACACCTCTCAACAATATGAAAAGCTTGTATGCGAAGGTCCACTCAACGTCGATTCATTTTCTTGCTAAGATGCACAGACAGAAAATGATGCAATGAAAAAAACAGAGATTATTTTTTTCACATCATCAGTGCTAGCACAGAAAAACAATTAGCATTTGGCAAAAAAAACCACAACAAAACCCTGTCTAAACAATACTACTTCCTAAACCATTAAATGAAGATGGGTGAGACTGCTTCAAGGAAGAATGGCTTTTAATAAAACAATAGAGATTAAGTAGTTGGGTCATTATAATTTTTTATTTTTTACTTAATTGTTTCAATCTAGTAACAAAAGTAGCACAAAAGGTGGTACTCGTAAAAAAGCAGGACAGACTTCAAGAAATCTTCTGCTGAAGAAAGCCAAAAATGCGCAGCAAGAACAAAAAGGCTGCTTGAAGTGAAAAAAAAGAAATTGTATTAGTCATTTACAATTATCAAAATATTATTTTAAAGAAATAAAACTGCTTTAAGACATGCAGATTGATAAGAAAAGAAAGACCGTTTTCCGCAACTTACAATCTTAAAGTACGTTTGCTGAAAAACAAAGAGCAGTTGAATTAGAAGACAAAAAAGTTTCAAAAGCATGGTCTACGCCAACAAGGAAGAACCAACCAACCACTGCTGAGGACCATAGGAGGGCCCCTCCTGAGACACCCATCAAAATCCACAAGTGGGATTAGCAGTGTGGTGTCACAAAACCCAAGAAAAATACAAAATAAGAATTACAAAAGAAGTAAACAGTTTTGCTAGAGAATCAAAAACCAACAATACCACATACCACCAAGAATAATGAGTCAGTAACCTTTCATTTCCAAAGCCTGTAGATTAGAAGATCCAAAAATCCAGAGGTGAGAGAATTCCAAAAAAAGAAAACTACAACAACAACAAAAAAAAAAAAAAAAAAAAAAAAAAAAAAAAAAAAAAAGGCAAAACCACAATAAAGGGAAAAAAAAATTCTGTAATTCTTTTGGGGGGGATACATAATTTTCAGTTTTATGAAGTTAAAGAAAAAAAAGGATTGAAGAACAAAACCAAAAACCTTTTGTGAAAGATAAGACAAAAAGAAGATAGTCCATGTTGTCTTCTGCATGTCTGCTACTGTTCTCCAGACCATCTTGGCTTTGGTCCAGGAAAAGAACAGCTAAGGAAGAAAAAAAATGATCTTTTTTTGCTCCAGTTGGACAAAAAAATAAGAGGAAGGAAAAAAAAAGAAGAAAAAAAAAGAAGAAAAAGAAAAAAGAAGAAAAAGAAGAAGAAGAAAAAGGAGAAGAAGAAGAAGAAAAAGAAAAAAGAGGGACAAATGGTACGCTGTGACTGGGCTATGGCCAGGAGATCTGGATATGCTTTCTTTGAAGCATATCACAATTTCTTTTTTTTTTTTTTTTTTTTTTTTTTTTATGAACAAATGAAAAGGGGAAAGGAAAAGGTAATGAGAAGAAAGAAAGGTCACAATATGAGAGTCACTGATCATAACCAAACAGGACAAAGGAAAAAGAAAATCAGATGATGGACAATTCCATGGTTTTTATTTTGTTTTATTTTCTCCTTATGGAAAACAAAACAAAACAAAACCAAAAACAGGACAAAGATGAGAGGGATGAAAGGACAGAAAGAATGAGTAAGATCATTCTGTGAACGTTAGTTCAGCACTCTTACCTCTTATTGGTGTACCACCTGGGTGGATAATATGAATGCAAATAAGATTAGAAAGAAGAAGCATTAGTACGAGAAGAAGGAGGCTAGGGCTTTGGAAGAAGAATCAAATTAGATTTACAGAATTAAATAAGGTCTTAAGAGAAACTTGAATTACTATACTGTTAAAACAGGAATATATTAGATAGTATTATCAGGTTATAAAAGCAAGTTGCATTGTACCACAAAGGGCAAAAAGGCTATAATTGGCTACACTGCCATTCTCAGAGCAGCATCTGAGTTCTTAGACGTTTGGTTATATAGGGTTAGAAATGTATCAAATATGCCTAAATACTTAAAGGAAACTTTACAAAACTGTACTTATGACATATTTTAGGAGAAAATTGAAAATTCTATTTAAATATATATATATATATAGATCTATATATATATAAAAGAGGATATACTGAAGTCTATCTCAAAACAAACACTGTAGTTTAGGCTGGATTATGGCATTTACTGTTCTAGATCTATGTGATACATGTGTACTGTTTTTTTTTAGGTGTTGCTATGACTGATAAGACAACATTTCTGTGGAGGTGTGCGTGTGCGCCACTATAGGGGTCTGGTGACTACACTGACTGTTAGTAAAATGCATGCCATGCATTTTAAGAATAATAATACTAATCATATAATAATTATCATAATCATAATCATAATATTCTGAATATGGAAATTAGTGGGGGTGAAGTGCGCTTCAGAACTAAGCACTTACCAATAGATTCTGGAGATTTAAATACGGAGAGAAGAAAGACAGCATAAAAATATTATTATATTCCTTATAATTTGGTACAAAGTTTTCAGTTAAAGCTTTATATACTAAATCATCTATGTCACATGTGAAAAAATCTTAATTTACATTAACAGAAGGTTAATTTACACAGTTCTGTTGACAACAAGCAAAAAGTAGGTTAACAAGACGATTTAACATCACAGGACAGGTCAAAAGCTGAGAATTCTGGGAAGACACGTGATTAAACAACTTAGATTCCATAACGATATCTACTACAATTGTCGAAGAAAAATGCTCATTATATCCCAGTGATCAATGATCTGATCTTATTTTGGGATAAGCGTTAAACTCAATAAATTTAGAGATTTGTTTGTCTGTTTCTTGTTTTGTTGTTTTGGTTTTAATCTAAAGAGAGCAAAAGAATAAACTAAGGCAGGAGGAGAGTGAGAGAACTGCTAGGGAGGTGCAAGGGGCAAAGAGAGAGAGAGAGAGCAGCAAAAGCTGGAATCTACACCAAAAGCAGACTTCTGTAGATCCAGAAAATATAGGATTCATAAAGCTTTAGCGTGGACGCACACTACTGTGGCTAAATGTGTTGGAAAAATGCTCAGCCAGCAAAAAACCCCCAACTTTGTTCCACAGATTTCCCAAAGATTTCATTTCCTTTTTTTTTTTTTTTCCAGGTATAAATCTGCATGGGAAGAAGTACTGTGCTTTATGTATTTGTGAGAGGAAAGAAGATGTGTCCAAACTGGCTAATCTTTGGTGAAGTCAAATGTGGAAAAGACAGCAATAAACACATTTTAGATTTTAATTGAAGTGTCTAATGCAGGTTTTGATTTTGATGAATATAACCATTGGTACTCCTTGCAATTTCTGAATGAAGTCCAATGTTGAAATAAATTTGTTAAAAAAAATTAAAAGGAAAGAAGAAAGAAAGAGGAGAAAATGGATCCATCAAGTACTGCAAAAAGCAGTAAAGAAAAAAATTACCAAAAAATACAGTCACAGCAGTGAGCAATGTGGAGTAAACAGAAGCTGCAAAACACAGAGACAGACTCTATAGAAAGCTATGACAACATCACAGACATGGACAACACACTTAGTAACACAGAAAAGGAGAGGGGAAAGAGAAATTATTACCTATAAATAAAATTTTTTTTAAAAAAAGAAGAGAAAGAAAAGAAAGAAAAAGTGAGAGAGAACAACTGTGGGCGTCAGTGGAAACAGTAACAAGACCCTACCTGAGCGTAGCTGCTTGATGCGGCCATTGTTGTTGCTTGTGTCCACAGGTAAGAAATCTTTGAACCAAGTTATTTCAGGATCAGGATTGCCACTGGCTGCACATAACATGGTAGCTGTACGAGTTCGTTCAACCACCTTCAGCTGTGGGCCCATATCAATGGTTGGAAAACCTCGAGGAATTTGATCCTCTGCAAAAGAAATTTATAAAGAATAAATAAAAAGAAAGTTATTTATTTATGACTTGAGGGATTTCATGTCACTTGTGCAGTGCTGCATGAAAGCCCAAATCATCATCCTGCTTAACATTCAGTGATCACCGACTTATTTTTAAACAACAAACAATTGATCAAAATGCTGATACAAAAGAGAAAGTTTATTAAAAATGGCTATAAATTTTATAAAATCAGATGAGATACACTACCTAGCATGCAATCATTGGACTCATACTATGGTACCATACCACACTGTGTTGCCCTTCTTGCAGGAGTCCTTACTATTTTATGTGAAATATCAAGTTACCATTATCAAATCTACCAACATTAAGGAAAACTCCTCTTTATACCAGAGAAGTACATAAGGAAGGATCATCATGCATTGTAAGATCTGGCCACTAACTCAGAAGACCTAAGTTATGTTTCTTGCTTCTATCATTATTACTTATCTGCTGTTTCTCAACATCTATTGCCCCTGTGTTTTGATTGTCCATCTTAGAGATGGACTTGACAGTGCTCTACTGCTACAGGGGAGTGCTGTGAAAATGAATACATTATATGACTGCAAAACACTGAGAAATTCTAAACATTGGAGCTCTGTGGATAGCAAAGATAAAGTGGCATGATACAATGATATTGAATAGAAACAACAGTGTCTACTAAAATACTCAGATACAGCCAAAAATCCTCATGCTAATGTGGTTAATATTAATAACTGAAATATTGAAAAATACTGTACAAGAGTAATTGGCCCTCATAATGTGACAACTGCTAGCAAGTTACAAGTTACTGAAAGCACAGTAGGGTCAGGAAATGTCTCAGAAATCAAGTTTGCATAGCTAAAATAACCCGCTTGAAATCTCACTTCTCATTTCCACTGCAATGGCAAAAATATTTTTATTGCAAAATAATATTAATTCCATTCAAAAATGAAAATCAAAAATAACCAAAGAAAGAGGATCTACACTAATTATAAGCCACATGTTATTTAATGTCTTGACTAATCATTACAGACAAGCAATTGATATGGGGATAAAACTAACAGGAGAAATTGTTCAGCATTAACTCTCTTTAGTTAAGAAGTATCACATCTTCAAAGATGCCAGACAAGTCTACAGACTTTCCTGAAAGAATGTATAGCAAGCAAACACAGCCTACAGATCTTTCTAGTTCCTGGGGTGCGATGTTGCTCAAGAGCTACTTAACTGCTTGCAATACAACTGCACTCAGAAAACAGAATGGTTTAGGACCTTAAACAAAATCTACATTCAACCCCTCTGCCATGGACAGAAACCTCTTCCACTAGACCAAATTACTCAGCGATACATCCAATCTGGTCTTGTACACCTTCAGAGATGGGGATCCACAACCTCTCTGAGCAACCTATTTCAGAGCCTCACCGCCCTCAGAGTAAAGCTTTTCCTCTTAAGATCTAATCAAAATCTAACCTCCTTCAGCTTAGGGCAAATCCCCATTTCCTATCCCTTTTGAAAAGCTCCTCTCCAGCCTTCTTGTAGGCCCCCTTTAGTTATTGGAAAGCATAACAAGGTCTCCAGAGCTTTTTCCCTTCTTGGCTGAACAGACCCAACTCTCTCAGCTTTTCTTTGTAGAAGAGGTATTTCAGACCTCTCATCAACTTGTGGCTATCTACTGGACTCATTCTAACTAACCAAAGTCTTTCTTGTGTTGGAGGCTCCAGAGCTGGACACAATACCTCAAGGGGGGAGTCTCACAACAAAAGAATAGAGGGGTATAAGCATATCCCTTGACCTCCTGGACATGTCTCTTTTGATGCAGCCCAGGATAAAGTTTGTTTTCTGAGCTGCGAGTATACATTGCAGGGTCATATCAAACTTTTCACCCACAAACATCCTGTCTTTCTTCCCAGAGTAAGCCTTAATCCATTTTCTACTATGTCTGTATTGTTATTTGGAATGACTCCAACACAGGTACAGAACCTTTCACTTGGCCTTTTTGCACTTCCTCAGCTTCCACCTCTCAAGCCTGTTAAGGTCAATCCATGTCCTTCAGTGTGTTGACCCCATCACACAGCTTGGTGTCATTGGTAAATTTGCTAAAGGAGCACTCAATCCCATTGCCCATGTTGCTGACAAAGATGTCAAGTAGCATTGGTCCCAGTATGAATCCCTGAGGATCCTCAGCTGACACTAGTTTCTAACTAGATGTTGAGCTGTTGACTGCAACTCTAGGAGTGCCATCATCCAGCCATTTTTTTATCCACCAAGAGTTCCACCTGCCAAAATTCACGCCTCTCCAGTTTAGAGACAAGGATGACATTTGGGAGAGTGTCAAATGCTCTGCACAAATCCATATAGATGATTTCTGCTGCCCTTCTTTGTTCAACATTGCTGTAATGCAATCCTACAAGTCCACCAAATTTGTCAGGTGTGATTTGCCTTTAGTGAAGCCATGTTGGCTGTCGCCAATCACCTAATTATTTTCAGTGTCATTTTAGCATATTTTCCAGGAGGATCTGTTCCATCTGTTCTGACCTCTACAAGCACTGATAGGAAACTGTCTGGCCTGTAGTTCTTTCGTCTTCCTTATCTCCCTTTTTAAAAGTGGGCTCATGTTTTCCCCTTTCCTGTTGGTGGGAACTTCACCAGACTGCCACGAGTTTTCAAATGTGATGTGTAGTGGCTGCATTCTTTCCTCCCAACACTCTAATCATAAGAGAGGTCGTTGTGTTTCCATGACGCCAATTAAAGTCATAGAGAGGTGTGCATGCAGGCATCTACACATCTCTAGTACCACCCATTCTGCATGTATTAGCACGAAGGGGTTTTAAGCTGCTCCCCAATGAAGCTGACTTTCTGTCTAGTGTGGCTGGAATGACTTGGTGCTCTGCTGCTGACCTGCATACCTTCTCCAGGCTCTTTCTGGCTCAGCCATCTAACTAGTATGTGTGTGAAGGCATGTCCCACACCTTATCACTATTAAACCTGATGATACCTCCATCCCTTGTCAAATCTAATTTAAACCCCTATCAATAAGCCCTGCTAGCCCTTCACCAAAGAATCTCTTCCCCCTTGGAGAGAGCTGAATCCCAGCAAGCTGGTGCCTTCATCCAGCAAGCTGGTGCCACATATATAGGTCATCCCATTATCAAGGAAACCAACATTTCGGTGATGACACTAGTAAAGGAACCATGAGGATCCATGTATTTCTTTCAAGGCTAATACCTGCAACAGGAAGAACAGGGGAGAAATAATCTGCACCAAATTCACCAACAATTCCAGGGCCTTGGTACAGTGAACACAACTATCCAGAAAGCTTCCATGACTCTTCAGAACTAGGATTTCTACCAATCAGCTGATAAATTCCAAATTATTCACCAGCCACAGGCTCTTCCCAAAAAAAGGTATATTTCACGTCTACTTATAAAAAAGTCTTTGCTTTGGTATTAGCTGACAATATTTGACTTGTGACACAGAACAGGATTTTTATGACCTTACCTTCCCTATTTGGCTTATACAGAAAATCCTAGAGTCCCTTTTGCAAATACCTAAGTGTACAACAAAGATAATCTATCTTGACTGTTAATAGGATGAAGTAGTAAAGAGACTCCCTTGCTTATTTTTAATAAGGGCAATTAAATTCCATCCATCTGCCTTATGCATGTAATCTTTTTGAATGAATGCTCTTCATGAAATTTTCATAAGAAACATCACAATCTAACATTCAAATACCCAGAACTGTTAATTTTTTGACAGTTGTGGCTGATATCCAACCCGGCTTTCAGGTATCTGGCAATAAACCCAGATATACAACATCAAATAGACCAGGGAAATAATGAAATTTCTAATTGGAGGGCTTATCATGGTGGATTTCATTTTTAAGATGTTAATTACTTTTTTTTTCTCTAAGTTTATTCATGATTTGTACAACTGTCTTTACACTTTAGTGATACCAAGTATGACAGATCATCAAACATTCTATGAAAGAAAGCTGAGCATCACATCATTGAACAACTGCACCTCAGCCACAGTAAGAGGAAAGTAACTGTTACAAATTTTTATATATTGGAATCCTCTACAATTTTACATGAGATGGCCAGAAAAATATTTTTTACTGATCATTAATATGCTCACTAGGTTCTAAACTACAGTATATACTGCTCTTCCTACGTAATATTCAGTTCCAGTCAATTAGTTTCCAATTCATCAACAATTTAAATCAGACTTGACCTTCTCAAAGCCATTTGGTACTGTCATTTTTTGAGGCCATTAAAGGTCAGACTTTTCTGTCCTTGTGGCTTAATGACTTATACATGTAATACATTTTTTGTTTAGGATGACAGACACAAGTGATTTAGAAACAGGCCACATTCTTTGAATTTGTTATCTGTCTTAAAGGTGCTGAATTTCATTATTGGCATTAAAAGAATGCATTTAGTACTGCACTAGTATAATTTCCAATTGCTGCATGACTCCACAGAAGTTATTTGTCAGTGTATGATCTGAATAATGTAGAAAACAATTACAGAGAGAGGATACCAGATGAGCCCTTAAGAGAGAATGTTAACAAAATGACCTTGCCTTGCTTTGTATCATGGCTCTTAGTATTTCTCAACTCTCTGTATATTCAGTCAGTTTGACATTGCTCACCCAAGGCACACAGAATGGACAACAAACAGAAGCTGAAGCCACTGTGCTCCTAGAAAGTTATCATCTTCTTGCCATTACAGAAACTTGGTGGGATGTGACTGGAGTGTGACTATTGATGGCTACAGGCTCTCCAGAAGAGACAGGTGAGGAGAGAGGCAGAGGGGTCACCCTCTACATCAGGAGGTAGACTGAGTGTGAAGAGCTGTCTCTGAAGAGTAGCCACGAGCAGGTCAAAAGCCTGTGGGTAAGGATCAGGGACCAAAGCAACAAAGGGAACCTTGTGGATGGTTTTAAGTACAGACCCCTGATCAAAGGTACCCTATTGATGAAGCCTTTTTCCTCCAGCTACAGGAGGCATCATGCTCACAGGCTCTTTTCCTGCTGGGGCACTTCAACCATCCTAAAATCTGCTGGGAAAGCAGCACAGTAAGCTGCAGGCAAGCCAGGAGACTCTTGGAAAGCATGAGGGATACCTTCCGGAGCAAAGGAACAGACAGCAGCCCTACCAGAGGGGATACAATCCTGGATCTGATGGACACCAGTGGAAGTGAGCTGATCTTGAACATCAGGGTTGGAGGGAGTCTGAGCTGCAGTGATCACACATTGCTGGAGGAGTCTGCAGTCCTGAGGGGTATGGGCAGGCGAGGAATAAAGTTAGGCCCCTGAACTTTAGGAAAGCAGACTTCCAGCTCTTCAAGGAGATAGCCAGAGAGAGCCACTGGGAGACTTCCCTCAGAGACAAGAGAATGGAACAGAGCTGGCAGATCTTTAAGGAAGTCTTCCACCGAGGGCAAGAGCTGGCCTCTTCCAAAGAGCAAGAAATTGGGCAAGGAAGGCAAGGGAACAGCAGGACTGAGTAGGGAATTGCTAATCAGACTGAAGGGAAAGAAGCAAATGGACAGGCCATTGAAGCTAGGATTGGTGGTGACCTAAGAAGAGTAGAGAGATGAGGTATTGTTGTGTAGAGATGAGGTCAGGAAGGCCTAGGTGAAGCTGGAATTGAACCTGGAAAGGAATTGTTCAAGGTCAGGCTGGACAGGGCTCTGATCAATCTGATCTAGTGGAAGGTATCCATGTGCATTCTAGAAGGTTTGGAAATAGATGGTCTTTAAGATACCTTTCAACATAGGCCATTTTATGATTCTATGATTCTATATTCTATAAACAATGTCCTTACTGCCAGTTTAGCAATTGCTTCCCTTCCAGGAAACTTGATTGGAAAAAGCACATTAGCCTTTACATTCAGATTTCAATATAAGTAGACCTAAAACAAAAGTAATATGTGTAATTTTACTTGTTGCTGCATTTGTCCTAGAGGTGAGCTTGCCCTCATAAATGCAACAGCATTTAGAGGCTCAAAGTCAGTGTTTTTGTGTGAACAGTAATTTTGATGGTGTGGTATCTTGAGCCACAAGTTAAAATTATGCTCTATCAAAAAAAGAAAGCATACTTAACTTTAAGTGGTATTGATAGAAAAAATCATAGCTGTGCCACAACTATATATTATAAACTCTGTTCTGCTCATCACTTAACTCTAGTTCCTCTCATTTTAACAAAAAAAGATACAATCTTTTTTAGATTTTTTTTAATGATGTAATTATTTCATGAAAATTTCAGGAATGGAACTTCCCAAGCTATGAAGGTGTACTGTCAAGACAACATAGATACAAAAGGTGGACCCAAAGAAAGAAGAGGATTTCAGTACAATGGCTTTGACCCTTTGTGGTAAAACCTGCATGTCTAATATACAACACAGCTAAAGACAGAGGAAGACAGTCATATTTAGCAAGGATTTGTGCCACAGCTTTTTAACATTTTGACCACTTTTTCTGTAAAAGGTTACTTTCAAATCACGCACAGGCCTTGCTGGCAGCAAGAGGAGTGTTAGTTCTTAGAAACAGACTGAGTTTTGAACTCCTAAATTTTGAGTAGCTACCTTACTGAATCACTCTAGCAATCACAATCATGATTTAACAAGAAAGACTGAATAGTGTGAATAGTCTTCTGAGTTACAGTACAACATGATGATATTACTATGATATGGATATGAAGTATAAATGTGAAGTATCCAAAGCAAATTGTTATGATTTTGGTTTTGGATTATGGATTATAAAAGCAAGGTAATAGCACCAGGACTCAAAGTCAGACAGTTGTCAAGAAAACTGGCTAACATGTTTGTTAAGTATTTAATTTCACCTTAACTATTTTTACCATTGAAACATCCATGTTCCAGAATATGAATCTGGAGGTAGAACACAATATTAACCTGTAGTTAAATCTCTGTAATCTAACTAAAATATATACTCATAGTACTTGACTGTGCCTCTTGAAAATTTTGCTCATGTAAACCAATTTTCTTATTGTGCAAATGGAAGGTGGTTCTCTATTCAGGATGAAAAGAAAATGAATCTATTTCAAGATTCACTGATAGGTTTGCCACAGGCAAATTTTAGTCATTCTGCAGCTCACAAAATAAAAAGGCACACATGGAGCATTCCCAGAATACATTATAGATACTGAAGATAAACTGCCACAATAAAGTTTATTATTTCAAAGAACAGTGTAAATAAAGCTTTTATTTTCACTATTCCAGATGGCAGCAGCATATAATTTGCACTGTTTTGACATCATGACCATATTATTCAAAATCATTCTTCTTCCTTCTGAAATGAATGGAGGATTGAGAACAGTAAAATCAAAGAGACTAGGGGAGGAACTAAAATCACCATTTTGCAGTGAAGTTGGTATTCTGTACTATTATTGAAGAACCATGCATATAAAGGAATTAAAAAATAAAACCAGAGCCAATTCTAATTATACATAAAAATTAAATTGGATTTAAAAGATATAAAGCATCAGAGAAGTGCCAGTTAATAAACATTATTCATACTGAAACACATTACAAGGCAAATTTTGGCAAATAGAAGTAATTATGAACACACAATAAATTATTTTGTGGGATCCTTTGTTCAAAGTTGCTATATACAGATGGATACTTAGTGATGCTGCACATCAGTAAAGCAGGGTAATGGCTACACCAGAATAATAGATCTTGGTATCGGCTGGGAGTTCTCTTTAATTTCACACTATTTTAGCACACGAGGAAAGTGAATTAGACATTGATAAGATGATCAGTAAAAATTCAACATAAGAACAGCTGTCCATGCCATCCCATCAAAAGCCATGCATTTCAAAGTATCTTCATATACTGAAGAGATGCGCAAAGCACATTTTGATACAAAAGAAAACAAATTTGTTTAGTAGCTCTGTATGCAATTACCCTGCAAATTGCAAAGTAATGTCTATATAACAGAACACAGAGCCACTTAGACTGAATTATCATTTGTATGAATGTTGAAGCAGCAATTTCACATTGCATTAAGTCAGTTAACATTCATTGTTATTAGCATTTAGCTTTAAATAAGTTCTCTGTTTTAACAAATGAGTGCACTGAGCCTTTGAAATTAGATGTCTTCTAATAAAGAAAAAGGAATTTGCACCTTTCAGCAGTTCTCAAAATCTGCAAAATTAGACTGCAAGCCTTTCCCAAAGTGACCTGTCTCACTTACATGAACAGTGAAATATCTCTCACTCTGCTTTAACAATGACATGACATCTGAACAACAAGAATTAACATTTGTAGATTCATCACTCATATGAAAACACAAGCCTAAAAATAAGGGTTTATTCTCACATTTGTACACAGGCGTGTCATAGCTTCGAGCAGAGCATATCATCTGAACATCAATATGCCCAAATAAGGTTATGATTGGAATTTTGGATTTCTGTCTGTTCTGTTCATTTGGAATGTAATAGGAAGTACAAAAAGCTGTGTCTCAAAAAAAAAAAAAAAAAAAAAAAAAAAAAAAAAGTAGGGAATCCAAGCATCTCTACCAGATGTCCCTTGTCTAACATGAGGACTCAGAGTCTGAGGTAATGAAACAAAGGCAGAGAATGTGGTGGTTTAAGAGCAAGGTATCATATATTTAGGAAAATAAATGCTAAACCTCTGAAGCAAAGAGGATACAGCATCCAACATATTTTCATATGCAAATATTCACAAGAAAAATACTATAAATTTTGCACTGGTGAATAAAAAACAAGAGGACTGCAAAGGGCGCCAATATGAATTTCCATGATTACTGTTTCTGATTTAAGGCTTAGTTTTCAGACAGGGTTAGGATTTAGATTACACTAAATCAGGGTTAAATTGGGGCTTGCCAAGAATTAAGATTAGGAAAAAAAAAAGCATGCTTGCTCTATCCAGTCAATATTTTTAACATACTACTATTTGTGCTTTTACATTCTCCTCACTTTTATTTGAAACATAAAGGGCAAAGCAGTGCAATGCAGGCAGTCGTTGTTTTACACTTTTTCACATCACATACAGCTTTATGGTGAGGTAAATAATAAGATGAGCAGCAGGTTCATATGTACACCAGAGCACATTTTTCATGTTAGTAGCCTGAATATACTGACTGGTCCAGAACACATAAAAACATTATTTTCATTTTCTTCCTCTCCTTTCTACTCAGTAGCACTCAGTGTTAAAGCATTTGTACTAGCAAATACATATGATACTTTCTATAGCTAGTTACCACGTACTCAGTCAGTATAAAGCAATAAATACTAGTAAGGGTAAAGCAATAAATCATCGCAATCAAGTTCCAACATCTAAGTTTGAGAATGAGGTAGAAGTATCTTGTTTTCTTGCATTCAAAAGAGCAAGAGAGAAAGAAATAGTCTGTCAAATGAGTTCCCAGACCATATAGTCTGCCTCTCCTTCCTTCCTTGTCATAGCCATTTCTTTTACTGATACACTGCTTTCAAGGAATTGTTTCCTCAATGCCATAATCTTCCCCAATATTTTTTAATGCAGCCTACATTCTCTGTAGCCCAAAATGCCAACAATAAACTACACTAACTGCGTTAATGCCACAGCTGCAGAATTTAAGAACCTGACAAAGCAACTTGTCAAAACCATTAACTTTGTTGAAGTACTGTTTTTAAAGGAGAACAACATTATTTTCTGCATTTCTAGTTCAGCATTAAACTTGTACATTTTAGAAAGAGAAAGGGGATATTTTCACTTTGGTAAGTGGTTAGATAGATGCTCCAAAAGAGCAGACAGATGGTGGTTAGATGCTCCTACTGTTTAGTCCCCTAAAAGAAAGAAATGAGGAATAAGGCGTATGAAATTGTATTCCTTAAGTTTTAACAAAGGATATTTCATTCAGGATGCTAAAAGCCCTTTTGGTGCAGTGAATTAAACAATAAGGTAGTGTCTATGCATTTCAACTGATTTTCTGGTGCCCAGCACAACAATGCACCTGTACAATTTGAATGTTACTGCATCATTTCAATAGACAGCAAACGTAAGCATTTGAAAAAAAAAAAACCCAAACAACAGAAGTCCTATTACTGCTGAAGAGATGGGGAAAGAAGAGATATGTTGTCAGAACAGAAAATGAATTTTGGAAAAATGCAGTCAAAGAAGATATCCCTTGAAATTCAGGACTATTCAGTGTTGTACTAATATTACTTATACAAAATATGAACCATTCTTCTACATCCAATGCTGCATTCATCTTCATTGGTCTGATGATCATGCTTAGAACATCCATAATGCTTACATGATTAGAGATAGGTGACTGCAAAAAAGCAACAGACACAATAATTTCCTTTTTTTTTTTTTTTTTCTTGTTTTATTTTAAGTCTTTCCACCACACATATCTATCAATTAAGAAATCTCTGGAATACGTAAGACACAAAACAATGCCTTGTGTCATGTACTCCTAATATTTATAAGACAGAATACAAAGTACTGGTAGAAGTTAAAACACATGGCATCTTTGAAACTGTATGAACATTTAACAAAAGGAAGGAAGTAGTTCCTTTATGAGTAGATGGCAAAGTTTTCTGATTGTTTGGCTGTGCAGGGAGTGGGTGTGCTCTAGACTTCACTCTTCATTTGCTTGAATATGAGGGAGGAATCCATCTCACTTGTGTGTGTCACCACTTCTGGCAACATTCCTTTTTGAAGATACTGAGAAGATGCCTATTTTCTTACAGGGATCTGATTTGATAGCAGAGAAGAACAAGTGCAGGAAAAAGCAGAGAAGGGAGTAGGTATGAATTGCTTTTTTGTCTCTGGTGAATTTCACCACTGAAGTTCTTTGTCCAAACGACAACGCCCCAAAGACAAGAATGCTACAGGGGCAAAACACCATTGACTTCTGGTCTAGAAGGATACAGAAGGGCTTTCTCTCTAGCAGAGGACACACACTGCTTAAAATTCAGCTTTTCAACAGTCCTCTGGCAAGCTGAATAACCACTGCTGACGAAAAACCTCTAATGAGCATGGAGTCACAAAGAACTTCACATTAACACTTTATCGTATACACATGGCTAAGGCAGTCAGCATTTCAAGGTTTTCATCCCATAAAGGCTCGAAGATTCATTATGTCAAAGTTCATTTTGTCACCCAAACCCAATGTTTAAAACTGTGGACTGTGACTTTGAGTCGTACCTGAAATTTTGCTGCTGCCCTAAGATGAAGTAAGCAGGAATAGTTTGTGATTGAACATGCTTCACAATATAATAGTGAGTGGTGCTATTAGAAATGATAGATAATGTCTGTACTCTGAGTTATTGTGTGAAAGAAAGTGCTCAACACACCAGCACACTCTGAAGCATGGCAGAGGCCCTGCCTTCAGCTTGCAGAGGTGATGCAAGGCAGCACTCATTCTCATCTGCTGGGAGCTTGTTCCTGTCCTATGCTCCTCCAATACATTTTTCACAATAATATTCATATGGCCTTGAAAGAGGTGTTGTGAATCACTGTGAGCTGAATGGAGCATACTCAAGTAGGCTCTCTGGAATACTGGGGGAGAGAAATTACTTTAAACATGACACTTTCACATTTGTCTAGAAACAACAGCTAATATTTCTCATGGAACTGTAAATGAGGAGTGATGTGGGAATTCATTCATAAGATGTTGAACACAGAACAATACCAGATTTACTCAGCTTTGCTATAACTATTGCTACAACTTACTTGACTAATTCCAACACAATTTATATTGTCAGTAATTTGAAATAAGATCTTGGCTGGGCATAGGAATATAGCATGTTAAAAATGTTATTTTTAAAAAACTCTTTTATATGCTGAGATCAAGGTTCACACCTCAAAGCATATAATAATTATTTTAACTTCTTTTTCATGATTTTAAAAAAAATTATTTAAATAATAACTCAGTGCTACCTCTAAAAAACGTAGCAAATCAAAGTCCACAACAGGCAGTGTAAACTGAAATTTTTTACTCTAGAGTCTGAGTGGATACACTTAAATTACAAATAAAATGTGGTCAATAATATTTTTCATCATTTGTATAGTAAATATTAAGCTGATTTTATATGTAGTATAGGCAAGCTTTTTGTTTTCACAGTTTCTGTTTAATTTTCTCACCAACTTCTATCCATCTAAGCAAAGACCATCAGTAATTCCTGATCTTTTTAAATTATGAGCCTTGGTTGTTTGCAATTGATTTTGCTTTGCTTTGTTCTGTTATTTCATAGAAGAAATTTCTGCAAATGAAAAGGATAATTAGTTAACAAAAAAACCAGAGATGCTTCAGTTTCAGTAGAATACTTCACTGGCATGTACATAAAAAACCAGTTGTTCAGTGTAGCTGGAAGTCATGGACTGCAGTGATGGCTGGGATAATGTTTGAATAGTCCAGTGTGATTGCCAGAAGGGTGAGAGTCATCACATCAGGTGGGGCAGGTAGGGGACGAGAAACAGAGAAAGAATAGAAGAATATTTCATGTTTTGTCAGTAACTTGCAAATTCATCACACACTGTTTTGTGACGAATAGTTAATGAAGTCAAACAGCTGTGGACAGGCAGTTCCTGCCTTTGAGCAGGCATAGTGTGACAGAGTAAGCTCAGCATAGCATTGTATATATCAAGTACATCAAAACCAGTGTAACCACAGAAAACCTCCATACCAGCTTTATCAACAGACCTAACATCTGATAACTTGCATGAAGAAGGTACCAGTGAAGAAAACAGAATGCTTGATAACAGAAGATGTGGATGCATCCAGTGGTGAATTAAAACTCGGTGGAAGGCCCCACGCTACAGAAGTAATGCAAGCAATTGACGGAGAGGGCCAATGATAGAACTGTTTCTCTTTTGATTCATTAATAGTAACATCTGTCGTCCATTTTACAACAATATAAAACCCATGTCTTTTAGAGAAAAGAGTTTGAACTATTTTTCCTGTAGGCTGGAGAGGCAGGCATGAAGATTTTTATATGTGCTCTTTAGAAGCAATTGGGAACAGGTCAGATGTTACAGTAATTGAGAAATAATTTATACCACTAAACAAATACATAGCAATACACTCAGACCACACAAAAGTATTTCAGTATTCCAAGATTTTTTTGTACCTGAAGAAGACTTAAAAAATCAATCTGTGTGTGCTGAATAACTTTCTGCTTTTATTTCATGACTGCATTCTACTTTGAATATTTGAGTATGCATCACTTTAAGTGATACAATACAAGCTGTTCCACTAAATGAAAAGTAAGAGGGGTTCTAGAAAGAAGAGTTAGTTGTTTTTGCCTTTTCTGTAACTTCCAGCTCCTTTGGCAAATGAGGAAGGTATTTTGCTAATATATAGGTAGCTTTTTGTGTGCCTGTTCTTTCTTTAAATATTGTGTTTCTGGAAAAGTTTTGTCCAAACTATTCTGATGCATCCCGATATTCATCCTTTCTGATTTTTAACATTTAATATGACACATTTAAGCTACACCTTTCATGGGGGCACTGGCACTGTGCCAGAGTCAATCTATGATAAGCCTTCATGACCTATTGCAGCTGTACGTCTATAAACACTTTTATCTTCAAAGCCCCACCCTAACATCTTACCATCTTCAAAAAACCAAGTAACAAATTCAAAGACCACCAGCAAGGACTTTGAGAAAAAACAGTCTCTTGTATTTTGGTCCTAAAATGTTTATGCTTCTCTATTATCAGTTAGGCCAACATTTTCTAATTCTCTAACTCTCTGGCATTTAGCAGCCAGCTTTCCACAAAAGTCAACATCATGGAGATAACAACTGTAGAAACACAACAACAGTCTCGCCTGAACACAATGAAAATCTCTCTCTGCACTAAAAAGTCTGAAAGATCTTGGAAATTATCAGCAAGTATCTCACAAATCTCCATGTGTGTTGCTGATCATGCTTTGCAGCTCAGACAGGAAGTAAGATTATGTGAGCTTCTATTACTAACTTAATTACTCAAAAGAGAAACAAAACAATGTTTTTACATGATAATGTCCTGCTGAGGCCATCAAAAACTGACAGCAAACATACTTAAATGTTTCTACCAGTTTTAAAGAAGCTTAACAGAAACATCTTTCTCACAAATAAAAATCTGAAAATGCTTCTAAAAAAAATTAATGACTACCACACACATCACTCTTACGTTGTGCTTGAATTTGGACAAAGCATTGTATTACTATTTATTATTTATTAAAATTCCTTAGAAAACATCTTATTGCACACGACAATGTATTCTACCAAAAATGTAACCAGCTGTGAGCTGTAAGTTATTGCTTCCTGATTCAAACTTAATATAGGACATCAGAAACTATCAAGGGTTTAAAAGTTAGGATATATCACCTGCAATTTTGGGGACTATTTTTCTAATGATTCTGAGTGAGGTAAAAGTGTTTATCCATTATATATCAGGAAAACATGTAGTAAGGCTAAATTAACTGATGCACAACACATATAAGGCCAGTGTGTAACACTGGCGTAATTTATATGATTAAAAATTTAGAAGTGTAACTAAAAGCGTAAATTATGTGATTTCTGAGTATGTCAGATTAGCTATAAAAGGTTTTTGAGATCTTATTCTTTCCTATCTTTTTCACTATAGGGTAAAAGTTCTTTCCAATTAAGGTAAAAAAAATTAAATCGGTATTATTTCTGTAACATGATTTTGCAAAGTGTTTCAGAAAGCAGACTTATCCCTTATAGTGAGAAATAAGTACTGTTTGATCTTTATAGCTCCATAAAATGAATAGATTTTTTAAAAATTCACAATTAATTTCTTATTTTCTACAGTATTTAGTAATATTCAAACCACTGCATATTGAAAAAGATAATTCAAAATCTATTTTCAACATTCTGCAACACCATATAATAGTAGAAATTATGGAAAAATCCTCCATATTTCCTAAATTCAGGCATTCTGTTCAAAATAATCATATGCAGAAAATTATTTCTTGATTGTCTTCCAATGGCTTTGAAAGTTTTTCATTACATAATTTATCTAACTTAAAGATACTGAGTAGTCTCATTGAGGAAACTGACTGTAATGGAACTATTTACACACTTAAGCACGCTGCCAAAACAACTGTCATGTTTTCTAAGTTCATTGCCATTACATTTCATAAGTTATTCCATCTCATTTTTTCTTCCTACTACAAATCAAACCAGTTCACTTACAAATTTTCCCACACACGTGACAAATATTACATTCTCTGTAACAAGTCAACTCTCATACATATCACTTGTCTGCCTGAGATTCATAAAGTGCTGTTTAGATTTCATGCTTAGTAAAATGAAAATTTAGACATACATCATCAAGAATACTTCATTTTATCACGATAGTAGGAATAAATCTTATGCTTAGCAAACACAGCATTGCAGAGAAATACATGATTGTTTTCTTATATCATGGGAAGAACAAGGAAGCCACTTAGAATTTGTTCTTATAAAAGACATCAAACGTCTTAGGGCCTGAACAGGCAGTCTTTTTTATGCAAACAACACTGAAAATTAGTTACTAGAAAGCCAAGATAAAAGAAAAAAGAAATTTCCAAGTTTCTATTTTGGCAATGCAGGTGAACTAACATACACACATGCAATAATTGATTAAAAGTTCCATGGTATTTTATCAACATTCATGGCTAATAACTATTTTGTAGATCACAGTAGGATGCTGAGGCAAACAGCACTGAGCTTCCAGCACTACAGCAAAGTACTGACTATTAGCTAAATAATAAAATTACCAATTACCACTAATCGCTACTGCTTGTTCTAGAAGCTATATGTTGATTGGCCTTCCAGTTAGAGGTTGTAAGACTGAAAGCTCACAGCTGGAGGCTGCAGAGAAGTAAGGGAACAACTACACTCTCAGGCAGTATGAGATGTTTGTTTAATAATTATTACAATATAGCAGGTGTGTTTTGTATTCACTTCATATGTATATAATACTAATTATCAAGAGAAAAAGCAAGAAAAATAGATGTTATAAAAAATAGAATTCATATTTATCGTATGTATTGGAGGCAAAACCAGGACAGTATCCCACAGAATGATCTAGAAATTGAATAGCACCTTTGTCAGTATTATTAGCAGTGTTGAACAGAGACATTAATTTTATGTTGATTTTATTTTACTGTATCCTTAGTATTCTAATTGATTTCTGTTGTTCCATCTGCACATAAATTTATGTAGTTACAGTAGGGTTCTGCCTTTCTGTATATTTGCCTTTCTATATATTTCTCCACCAGTAGTGCAACAAGCTATGTTTATTTCCTTAAGACTATGGAGATGAATACTCAGAAGATACTTATTGAGTTTGAAGCTCTGATCTTCCTGGTATTTTTACTCTAGAGACAAGTACTTTAAAATCTTTTTTCTTTTTCCTTTTCCTCCCAATTTTCTTTCAGCAGAAGAGTCTTTCAAGCCAGTGTTTAGTCTTCTGTTCAAAACCACATCGCTAGAGGGTTGTAACTATTTGTCAATCTCCCAAAAGCAAAGATAAGAATTTAAAGTACTCCTTTCATTTTAGCTGCAAAATTAACTCCTTGTTCCCCTCCCACTGTTAAATTAATTTAAAATTGCTGGTGCTCTCAGCTGTGGTTAACTGCCTAGAGCCACAGTGTCTGTAAGGCAGAGCTGGTGCAGTACATCTCCCATTCAGCTACACAGTGCTGGCACACGCTTTATGCCAGAGAGCTCCAGTGAAGGGACTGAAGTCAGTCTGTGCACTGCCTGTGGCTAACACCAGAGGAAATTAAAATTTAGGAAGATTTTATTGCAGGTTATGAAGCTATGGTGTGGGTGGATTGCTTTATCTCCAATATGACAGCTGTTCCAGCTCTGGTATTGCTTGGTCATGTCAGATAAACACTCTACTTGCAGCATTGAGTGCCACAAGTAAATAAGTACTACAGTAAATAAGACTTGGTGGTAACAGTACTGTTCCTGAGTGTCCAATTTACTTCTCCAATTCTAAGCCTATCATATATGATGAAACTCCCACCTCTGAAGTTAAGGGATGTTTGAGTGTGTAATGCTTTGCAAGATGTAGGTACAGAAAACAATTGTGATGATTCACTGCTTTCTGCCTTTTGTAAGATGCTTTTCATATGGAAAGGGACAGCAAAGTTCACTCAAAATTTGGTGGGAGTGTGTCAGCCTACTGGAATATACAGGGTAAAAGACTGTGGGTAAAACTCCCAGAAGAATTTTAGCATGCAATTCTGAAAGAAGAAGTGATAGAGATGTAACATCTGCAATATGACTATGCATGTGAGATACTTGCGTTCAGACTCAAAACAGCATAATGATCACATCTGCATGCAAATTCCAAAATTTAAATGTGATGAAGACATATGTGGTACTTAAAAACTGAAAAACAAGCCTCAGTTTCTTTCTGAGCAGTGAATGCAATAATCACTCCACAGATATTAACAGTAATTTCAAGCCTTTCAGATTAACTAATGCCATATTTTATTATGTTTTTTTTCTTCACTTAAAAGAAAAACCTATCTCATACTAGAATATTAAGAGCAAAAGATGGTTTATATTTCTTTTTGTATTCCAACAAAACTACTAAGTGCCAAGCAGTCACATTTTATTTCAGGTATTATTAATGAACAACTTTGTTAATTAAGTGTGTTCATGTTAAGAATGAGTCATAGAAACGAAAAAAATTACTTAAATCCCATTCCACCATTTCTAGAATTATTTCTTAACTTCATGTTCACTTAAATGAGCATCAAATCTTGTGGGAAATATTTTTTAAAAATATAGAAATGTTTGGCTACATGTAGGCATATATTCCAGCTTGTGAACTTGAAACCCACAGATGATGAGAGTAAAGAAAAACATGTAATATTTTGAATTCCTATAGAGGACTCCACAGAGGCCTTACTAACTACTTTTAGAATGATAGTAATTAATTTTGGCTAATAGCTAATTCATTTTACATTTTTTTTTATCATTTCCACAGAGAAACAGGTTACTCTTAAAACCAAATCAGAGATTTTCAGAAAAACACAGAAAGCAAAAATCTTATCCTAGAAACGTAACATTTGAAGCTGCCTTCAAAGAGTCAATATTTCACTTCTCTGTTTTAGTGAAGAAAACTTGAAGGACTGATTATACATTTTGTAATGAACATATAGATGTTAGGAAGAAGAGGCTTCTTTACAACGCACACAGCCAAGACACTCAAACTTAAATATGCTTCATATGTTCTGCTATTGTGATACAAGTAAGGAACAAGTCACTGAACGATTCTGGATTTGGGTAACAATATTCAGATTATATGACATAATTTGATCTTCTCAACAGCACAAGTCTGAGACAAGGATATCTGCTTCTGTATTTCTTATACTAAGTAGCATCTTTAGAAGATCTGTAGACTTCCATGGGACTGTTTTAAAGTCGGATATCTATAAGAAAATACTGTTTCAATAAGCAAATAACCAATAATAAATCATACCCTGATATAAGTTTAAAAACAATGGGTACAATTCTGCAACACAATCTGAATTAGTAGCAAAAAACAGTTTGTGTGCTATGCAAGCTCCTAGAATCTAGCAAACAGCTCTGTGGTTCACTTCCACAGCCAGCTGGTCTTTCACAAAAAATGGTTCCATGTTCTCTGTGTAATTATTACTCATACACATGGAATAAATCTGTTCTGCCAGGGTTTTCACTCAAATCACCATTCAGTATTTCTCAACAATATTCTCTTTCAAAATAACAATGTACAGAAGGGTTGAAGGACCTTAATTTGTCCCAAGATACAGACACTGACCAAAAAGGCATTGCAATTGGAAAGTAAGAGCCCTTGAATTTCTCAGTGCTCCCTAACTCCTTCTCAGTGTTTGGTAATTCTTGAGGTGCCAGTACTCACGGAGTTCAACTGCTTTAAAACCCTCTACTCTTCTTGATGATTCACTCAACCAGACACCACACCACCAGTCTGGAAATAAGTTAGTAATTCTCAGAGATGTTAGAAAAGGTGTTTCGCAACGCATGTTCCCAATTTTACCATAAGCCTTCTGGCATATGGATTTCAGAGGTAGCTCTACATTCACGTGGTGAAAGGTAATATAATTTCACTGTGATTATGATTTTTTGCTCAAAAGAAGAAGAAGCATGTATGTCTGGTGGTCTGGCTACAATATCAATGTTTTGCTTCCTGCTGGGTGTAGGAAAGACATCTCTGCTTGAGAAGGAGGGGAACTGCTCAAGATTGACTTTGCAAATTCTTTAAATAGCTTCAACCTGTGGTTAAGTTCAATACATGCCTTTATTCTCCAGTAATACCTCATTCTTGCTTTTGAAGGAATTTCAGTGGAAACAACTCTGAACTGAGTTCTAAGGTTTTTAAGAGTCAGAGCTTCAGATTTTACACTAAAGATCCTGTTTTGATGGCCATGTCACTGGTTTTTTTTCCTATATACATGCAAATTTGTATAATAAAAGATCTTCTAATCAAAAACTTCTACAGAATACAGTATGGTGCTTCTCATCCCTCTGAAAAGAAAACAAAAAAAAAATCCAAAGTTTTCACTGATTTAGGAAACAATCTAATGTTGTTGAGGACTGCAATTTTGAGCAAAAGAAAGCAGCAAACAAACATATTCACAAAAATAAATAAAACAGGCCAGTGTTAAGGACTTCCTTCTCTTTATTTATTATCCCATGCACAGAATAATTAATTGGTAATATGCTTCCAGTTTTATAATAACACAGTATTTCAAAACTGAAGACATTTATTACAATGTCAGTGTAGTGTCTAGATGAGCACATTTAACCTCTTTGATTATATCTTTAGCAGTCTCTCTTCATCTTTAATTATCAGTGTTATTCATCCTCTGCAGACTCTTTAGCAGACTTTGTAAATTTAGTCAGAATCATTACGTTCCCCTGTATGATTAAACTTAAGCACAATCTGATTTTATCCTCACTATGGTTCAAGCTGATATCACTACTCACAACAGTGATCATGATTTTTAAGTTTGAAAACTCTGTGAAAGCTAACTGGGTATCATGTTTTACAATCAGCTGTTTGAAGAGATTGTGAGACATTCAAATTAAATCCTGAATCAGTGTCTACACTGATAGGCACAATGCAGAGACAAGGGATGTTACTATAAAGAATCTGCTACAAAATTAGTTTACTATAAAACGTAGGGTCTACTATAAAATTAGAGTGTTTTGTCAGTAACAATGAAAATAAAATATTTTGGTACACACAGTCAAAATACTGTAAGGCACTTCACCTCTCCGCAAGGTGACCATATACTTTGTTACATATTTGCATAAAAGATTTTACAAATTGATTTTCATATAAGAGATTTTAAATTACTTGTCTGCATTCTTTGTTGAGTAGGCGAAATAGATTTTCTGTCTCTAGCTTCTGAAAAGAAGAAAATAAAATGGCAGCTGTTCAGAAAATACGCAGAAGGAATACAGCAGGGTTCCTCCATAACCATGGGTGACCTGAAAAAAATCTGTCAGGACAGATTTGTTTTTCCATTTCTCCTATGAGAAGCTACATTACAAAAAATACACCAAAATCTTTACATGGATTATTTCCATGTTCTAATAATGGTAAGGAACTAAAATAAAAGTTTATAGTGGACTTTCTTAATGAAAGAAAATGAGTGATGGATTTTTCAGCTACACAGAAAATCATCAGGTCACAGAGCATATTTGCTTTCCATATTGCTTAGGGAATATCAAATCAAATCTCTTTTTTACTGCAAGTTGCTGAAAAGGTAAATAGAGTTCAGAAAATAACACTAAAATTTAGGAAACACCTGAGTGAAGTAATTCACTGTGCAAGCTTGGAAGATTAACGTTAGAGCTCTCTTAGAAAATAGCTGTAAATAAATAGCAGTTCAGGAGAGGGAGGATGAGCACAAAAGTAGGGAAGGGTGGAATAATGGACTCTTTCATTCAGTCATAAGCAACATCAAAAAGTACCTTTAAGTGAAGAAACATGGTCTTCTTACCAAGTTCAATTTAATTACAGGAAGAGTGTGTCTGTGTGTGTGTATATATATATACACACAAAGTAAAAGTACAACATAAGCAGTATTTATTCAGTGTTACTATATATAAGAAAAATTTAAATATGGACAGTAAATGAAAAATACTTTGCCAAACCGCAGAAGCCTGGATAGATGCGGGAATTGTCTACCCTTGGAGGTGATAAATGTGATTGATCTGCATAAGTAGGCCCTAAATTTGCATTTTGATGTTTCAGGATATTCTGTGATTTTGAGTCAAAATATGTACACTCCTAATATATCTGTAGCAGACACCAACTTTCACCTCCTCACCCCCAAATAATTTTTTAAATCACCTTTGAAAAGGTTTCATTAATTTATTTTTTCATTCTGGGGATTTACTTTCATTTAGATAATTACTTTTGCATTGTGTTAGTGAGTACTTATAATAGCACATAACAATATGAGCAACTCAGTGGCCAGTTGATTTAAATTCTGATGTCATATAATGCTTTCTGGGCAGCTTCTATCAGCTGCTAGCAGCTTCTGTCTATTCTAGCAGCTTCTATCTATTCCATTGTTAAGGTTTTGTGGCAAGAACAGTATCACCATATAGACTTGTAGAGCGTCCAGCACAATGGTGCTTCAATTTTGATTGGACACATAGAAAGCTATTGTAATACAAATACAGTATTTGTTGATTGAAAGATTAGATAAATATATGAAAGCTGATGAGACGGTATTATTCTCTACAGGGATTTTGAATCTACTGTTCTATTATTTTTAAAAAAACCTGAGCGCTGTTCATGACAATGGAACATTTTCATTCATTCCACAGGAGAAAATGCAAAATAATGACTTAATACATGATAAGAGTCCGGCCAGTGAGAATAGGTCTATTTTGGTAAATAAATTACTTTGAGCTATCATATGCCCCAAAGTAAATCGACAGCTGCAACAGTTTTCAGTAAGCCATTAGTGTGCAAAGATAAAATGGTGTAGTTTTGCTGAGACAAAAGGCTGGTACAACAGCCAAACTAGCTGATTTGTTAAAATTCAAGACTTTATGCAGACTGCTAGAAAAACCATTTAACTTTACCTTTCAAACAGAGAGATGAGAATCTGACACATTTTAAATGGCTGTTTCTGGGCTGTCAGTCAGAGCAGGCCAAGAGATGAACACTATAACTGCAAGTTATTGTGAACTTGCCAAATTCATGCATAGAAATTAGCCTACTACAGTACTCTAAGATTGGGATTACAGAAATATAAGAAAAAAAGAAAAAAATCAGGAAAATAAACATGTCAGTGATCAAACATCAGGTCATAAAAAACCAAAATGTATCTGTCATTTCATTCTTTCATTTGTTTTCACTGTGAATGATTAAATAAACCACAATTATCTATTGAACAATGGCCCTCAAAGCAAGAAGATGAAAATCATCAGCATTTGCCTTCAATAGTCCAATAGTGTTTCATGTCTTAGAAAAACTAACACAATTATTGCTGCTAATGATGTTCAGCCACTTCTTTTCAGCAGAGATGCAGAGTATCTTTACTAAAAGGAGAATTATATCACAACAATATCTTGTCTATTTGTTTTAGGAAGTGTCCTTGGAGATCAGAAGATTGAATTTCAATTAGATTACACTTTTGATGCTCTGTAGACATAATCAAATGTAGCCGACTTTCTTTTGGAAAGACAATATTCTTTCATGTACAGATTTGAAAATGTTCATGATCATACATAATGAAAAAAAAAAAAAACAAACTGGCAATGGGAAACACCAACTAGGTCAACACCCTGCTTAATTTAGCGTTCTTACCAATGATCCATTTTGTTTTTTCCTTGTCACATTATTACTATTCTTCACCTATGACCCCCCCATATATTCTGTACTCCCTCATACTTCCCCAGCCTGAATTTTAGTGATGCATATCCCCTGTGTTTTCTATCATGATTTTTCAAATAAATGAATACTGAGCGTGTAAGCATCTTTAACTAGCAACAAACTCAATCCTGTTGCAACTTCACAGCTCATATGACAGGGGAATTGTAAAAGGAAAGGTTAGACAGGGAATGTTGCTGCGATTTCATTGTCTAATAACTCATTTAAGCAATCTGTTGACTCTTTTGCTTCTATTTAATTTACTTTAGAATAATTAAACACTGATATGTCTTTTTAGAGTAACATTATGAAGGGGCTGCTTAACCAAAGATTTAGATTTAGGTTTAATTCTAAAATAGAAGGTATATATTATGATGGAAGTATGAATTACAAAATTGACAATGAACTCTCATTTATATGGGTTTGATAAACAAAAATTATTCAAGAACAATTAAAACAAAAAAATTGCTAATTTGAAGTCAGGGTATAACAACAACTCATCTGTAATATGGGTCTGCCTGCTATCACCATCCCATTTAACTCTTGAATAGTAAGTTCCTGTAAGTTCTTATACAAGTTTCACCCTTCTTCCTTCCTTGAAAAGCTAACAACTCAAATGAATATCATCACTTTGTGTGTGCTGTTTTCTGCTTTATCTAGTTAAATAAAAAGCTATTTTTGACCCACGAATTAGCCTTTCAAAATTCATATGTTTTGCATAAAATTCAGTGGAGTTAAAATAGACAGTAAGCTGTTGTGGTAAGGCACGAAATGATGACACAGACACTGCTGCTCTCGAGGGAAACAAAAAGAAGCACCTTTATTTTCTGACTCCAACATTTATAGTTTTCTAAAGGTGACAGTGGATTGGAGGGTGACAGTGCCACCTCTCCAATGCTACTGGACAGACCAAGGGTCCATCAATTCTCTCCACCTCCATGAAAGAATGCAAAACATAGGTTATTTACAGAACTGTGTGTGAGAAAGTTTGTTGAAAGAATGTAAACATCAGAAGGCTTAACAAAGTCTTACAAAATCAGGGCGACAGTAAGCAATTTGGGAAAACTTTGCATTTACTTGTAATTCTTTTAGTTACAAGTTTGCATACAATTCAGCCTGATCCATCAGCTGCTAAGCTGGTTTTTTTTCCCCACTCCTATCCTAAGTGTTACTTAAAATATTAGGAAACTAAGAGTTTCAGAAAATCTTCAGTTCTAGGTGATGCAGTTATAGCTGAAGAACTGACAACACAGTAGATCGCAAGACTGGTAGGTCTTTAGTATTTTATTACTTAGTATTTTAGTAGTTACTATTTGTTCAATAACACAGATTTAGCTGGTGATGTGTTGAGTTATACAGTGTAACCAAATAGTTCTCCCCACTTCTGATGGGCATTGAGACAGTACTTTCCTTGATTTATCTGGAGGAAAAAACCCCTACATTACAGCTTTTCTTTTGTTGAAGTGGACTGTACATAACACCATCACTCAGAGACCTGTTATGGGACTCAACTTATAACTGAATGATCTCTGAGAAATGTAGTAACACCAGAGGCAACAAAAGCAGTACAGGACAGGTTTCAAAATCACAACTAGTACATTTCAAAACTTTTGCCAGTTTATCAGAGAAAAATCACATCCGAACATGGAGACCTCTACATGAAAAGTGCTGAGTTTTTTGCTAATCATATGTTTCAAATTTAGATCTATAATTATACATACATTGTTAGTAGAGTGTTTAACGTCATATTGGATAATGTTCTCTACAACCTTCCATAAAGAAACGGTATAATATATTGATTTATTTTCTCTTGTTACATGTCAATATCAAGGGACCCATGTGGAAAGCAGATGTAAGGTCACAGAAACATTCCCACTTCTCAGCAGTTTTCATTAGCCATGAAGAAGTAATGCTTTTGTTTTTATTCAGGTAAGTGATGAATAGCCTAGGACCATCCAGATCCGTTTAAGATTTACGTCAATGAGGCAACAGAAGCAGCAGCAGTGGTGACTGAGGATAAGTCCAGGGGTGACTGTTGCAATGTGCTGCACAGAGGAATTCCTGAGCTCAGGGACACCTGAGCAGCATCCCAGAGCCCTGGAGGACCTGGGAACTCTTGCAAGCCAATCAGGAATGGAGGGGATTTTGTCAGGAGCATCCACGGGAGATTAAAACAGCTCCATGAAGTGCAAGTGACCGGGAGTGCAGTGAACAGAGCAGGCACAAAGGGTGTGGCATGGCAGAAAGGTGTGGTGTGTCAGTTTGCATGGCAGTTCATACAGGTAGGGGCACAGAATTTAGGGAGTAAATCATCATCCACCAAACTAAATGAGGACTGTGATTTCCACTCAGTCAAAAGACCCTTGTCAGAAGGAACACAGTGACCCAGACAAACCTCACACATCAACACACGGCTGTCCAGGTCTCCAGCTGCAGGGAGTGTCTGAGCTTCTCAAGGATGCCAGAGGGCAGTGGACACAACACATATCTGCATTGTGAACAAGTGGATGACCTGCTAAGCTTGGTGGCAGAACTGAATGAAGAAGTGATCAAGGAGTATGAACAAGTGTGAGGAGTAGTTCACTGAACTGTAAGACGTTTGTTCTGATGGACTACCTCCAAGAACAGGTGGTCAAGCTGCAGGAGACAGTCAAAAGACTGAGAGATATCAGGGAGGCTGAGACATAGCTGGACAGTGGTTCCAATCCCCACGGTGGGGAATCACAGGCTGCTGAGGAAAGGTCAAAAATTCATCCCCCAATACACATGGAAAGGAGGGTGGGAGGGAGTGTATTGAATCAGGGGGTTGGGAAGTAGCGAAGAAACAAATCAAAATACAAAACCCAAAAACAACAAAAGAGGAAACGGACAAATAAAAGAAAAGGGCTTTCTTCAAAGCCAGACATTTTCATCCAGAAATGCTTTGTAGCTGTGCAGGCTAATGAGACAATGCACCCAGCACACACCTGGAAGAAGAGACAGAGCTAACTGGAGCAGCCAACCTGCTTCAGAAATAAGGCAGTTAACCACTAGTTCAACCAAGAAAAGGCAGTGTGTGACAGTAGTATAGTTACTCAGATAATGGGACTGGATTTGGTAAGCCTGGTCTACTGGGGGTTACTGGGGTCCATTTGACAAAGAAGGGAAAAGTCCAGGACTTGACAAAGAAGGTCCAGGACTTGCCAGATTGCTAAAGGGGGCTTAAATTTGATCTGTCAGGGGAGGGACGCACCTATCCCTCCCAACCCAGCAAGCTGGATACTAACACCTGTAATGGATGCCTAGAGCATCCATTGATCCAATATGGATGGATCCAATATCCACTGATATTTCAGTCAGTAAACCAGCTTTCTCCAGGCACAGCTCAGATGCCTATACACAAATGCACAGAGTAGGGGGAGGAACTACAGACATATGCATACCTGCATGGATGTGATATCACTGGCATTACAGAGATGGCTCCTATGACTGGAGCAATAGAATGGAAGGCTTAAGGCTTTTTAGGAAAAAACAGAAAGGGACATGAGGGGATCTCTCTCTATGTCAGTGACCAGCAGGAGCATATGAAACTCTGGCTGGGGAATGAGACAGCTGAGAATTTGTGGGTCAAAATTAAAGGGAGGGCATAGACAGGAGATGTTGTAGTGGGCCACCTGACCAGGAGGATGGTGTGGATGACGCCCTCTTACAGGCAGACAGGAGTGGCCTCTTACAAGCCCTGATCCTCATGGGAGATTTTCAACCGCTCTGGTATCTGTTGGAGGGACCACACAACAGGGCACAAGCCATTCCAGAGGTTTCTTGAATATGCTAATGACAACTTCCTTACGAAGTGATTGAGGAGCCAACAAGGAGAGGTCTGGGCCTTGAATCCACCAACAGGAAGGAGCTGGTGGAATACAATGCTCCAAGGCAGCCTTGGCTGCAGTGACCAGGGAGTGTGGAGCTTGACATCCTCAGGGCAGGGAGGATGACATGCAGCAAGCTCACTGCAAGCTCTGCCCTGGACCTTAGAAGAGCAAAATTTGGCCTCTTCAAGGACCTAACAGGTAGAGTCCCATGAGACAGAGCCCTAGGGGGCGGAGGGGAACAAGGATACTGACTGATATTCAAGGATCACATCCTCCAAGCTCAGGAGAGATCCTGATAAGAAGGAAATTGGACAAAAATGCCAGGAAGTGGATTAAGAAGCTGTTAAGCAAAGTCAGAGCAGAGATGAAGTTTTTAGGAAATGGAAATGGAGAAAGGTCCACAGAGGAATGCCGGAAAATTGCATGGGAAGCTAGGGAGTAGGTTAGGGAAGCCAAGGCCCAGTTAGAATTAAGTCTGGCTACAGATATCAAGGACAACAGGAACAACTTCTCTATATATATTGCAAAGAAAAGGAAGACCAGGGATAATTTGCAATCTCTCCAATAGGAAACAAGAGACCTAGCGACCAAGACAAAGAGAAGGCTGACGTTCTCAATGACTTCTGTGCTGTGGTACTCCAGCCACACTGGCCAAGATGAGAAAGAATCTGGGAGAACAAAGACCCTGAGTCCATTGCAGGAGATCAGGTCACAACCATCCAAGGAACCTGAATGTGCAGAAGTCTCTGGGACCTGATGAGATTGATCCGAGCATCCTGAGCTAGCCAACAGATGAAGTTGCTAAGACACTATCCACCATTTTTGAACAAGTAGCAGTCGGTGAAATTCCCAATGACTGGAAAAATGGAAATATAACACCCACTTTTAAAAAGAAGAAAGGGGAAGAGCCAACGAACTACAGACCAGTCACTCTCACACATGTTTGAAAAAAGACCATGGAGCAGTTTTCTGGAAACAGTGCCAAGGCACATGGAAAAACAGAGTTGACTGGTTCCAGGCAACATGGCTTTACAAAGGGGAAGTCACCCTGAAAAATTTGGTGACTTTCTATGAAAAGGCCACAACATTTAAGGATAAGGGCAGAACAACTGATACTTTCTACCTGGACTTAAATGGGAGAGACGTGTTTGAGGGATGGGTGACTTGGTGGATAAAGAACTGGCTGGAAGGCTGCACTCAGAGCTGTGGTCAATGGCTCACTGTCCACGGGGAGAGCAGTGATGGGGGGTGTCCCTGAGGGGTCAGCACCAGGGCCAAAACTGCTGAACATCTCTGTAGGTGACGTGGACAGAGGGACTGAGTGCACCCTCAGCAGCTCACTGACCGCAGCCTGCGTGGTGCAGCCGACACCTGCAGGGAGGGATGCCATCCTGAGGGACCTGGACAGGCTTGAGGGCTGGGCCCATGCAAACCTCACGATGTTCAGCAAGGAGAAGCAAAAGGTTCTGTGCATGGGTCACGGCAATCCTGGACACACCTGCAGGCTGGGAGGGGATGTGATTGAAAGAAGCCCTGTGGAGAAGGACTTGGGGGTGATGGTTCATGAAAAACTCCACGTGACCCAGCCAAGTGCACTCGCAGCCCAGAAAAGCCAAACATGTCCTGGGCTGCAGCCAAAGCCACGTGGCCAGCAGGGTCAGAGGGGATTTTGCTCTTGTGCATGTTTAAGGCTAAGTTGAGTATGGCCTTGAACAACCTGGTCTACTGGGAGGTCTCCCTGTTCATGGCAGGTGGTGTTGAGACTAGGTGATGTTTAAGGACTCTTCTAATCCTTAACATTCTATGATTCATTTTATGATTCTATGATTTTAAATTTACTGGCTAGCTTTTAATTTAGTAGTAGCTAATAACTATGTATTAAGAAATTACATAAAATACATTTTGTAAATCTCTACACGCTGTTGTACAGAAAATAAAATGTCCATACAATGCAGTTTTATGATTCCTGATTAATTACATGGTGGGTTAGTAGCACAACTGACAATAAAATGCCAAAGCCCTAACTTCACAAGACCTATGTTCTCATCAATGGAAAAATTCTTCCATTCATATATTCACAATCCTATACATAGTATTTTCTTTAAAAGTAAATTATTTTTAAAAGTAAATAAATGCTATCATTTCTACTATTCAACAGTAGACTAGAGATTCAACATTCTGTTGCCCTTACTATATCTGTCATTAATTTCAAGAAATTCAGGTTGTTCAGGTAAAATCAGAAACATATGCAGGACTAAAAGGGACTATTATTGCAACTGTCAGATGCAAGCATCAGGCAGGATTGAAGCAAATTTATTTTGTATCTGAAATGAAAATACTTGCTTGGCAGAAGGCTTACGCTATTCAGCATCTTACTGCATTGCTAAATCCCTCCCTCTAAAGTGCACCACAAACTTTAAAATCTGTTAAACTGCAACACCATGATGTGTGGCTGACACAGATAATAGCAGCCCTGTGGGTGACAGTGAACTGACAGTCAATTGACTGCTGTCGCCCCACGGTGATGATTAACAGAGGGGAACCAAACTGAAGTCCCCTCAAAATGTCTTTAGCCACACACAAACAAAATCACATTAAATTTTGCAAAGACCTGGGGCTCTATAAACTTCTATGAAATGAATTATGAAATAATTCTCTTGATTTTATGCATAGCATACAGTGACTGTAGCTAAAAAACATACATTCTTTCAAGTATTTTGGTTCTAAGGCTGCAAAGGCTTAGTCTGTTCTCTTTGCTGATGATGTCTCAAGAGCAGTAAAGTTTCTGCTCGTTAGTCCAGGGTCCTCCTTAACAAAGAGTTGGCAATTACCACAGACTAAACTCCTCTGAATTTAACTGACCAGTTCCAGCTGTTTATTCCAGGCATATTTAATCACTTCTATGCAACCAAAGTTGTATTTAATTTTTGTACATTTTTTAATGTTATGCTCTTTGTTAGAAGGTATCTTTTGAATCAGACTATGGTATTCGTGTGACATAAAGAAGTAAACCCATTTTGTCATATCTCTTGAGAATGTAACCTTTCTGTGCACAGGTAAGGCAACAAAGGAATAAAACTGCAATAACGAAGGAGTGGGTAGAATTATCTAAGAGTTAACAATATCCTCCATTGTTTGTAACATAGAAATGATAATTTGGTGAGGTACATATCAGCAACCTGCTTCAAGAAACATTAATACCCTTTAAGTGGAATGGTCAGATCAGGCTGCTTGTTTAATCTTGCTTACATTTTCAGTCTTACCATTGACTTGTTCAACAAACAGCAGACAAACTCTCACCATTCTAATTTCTCAGTTTTTAAGAGAGACAATACATTTCACCTCAACATGGTATCTGGAAGACTGAAAATTATTGGAGAGGTTGTTTAGGTCATTGAAGAAGACTCCAGTATCAAACTAATGCTTTCAAAGGAATTTTTCATTCCACACATCAGTGTTCTCCATATTGAGAGCTTTGTTACATTTCCCTGCCAATGGGTCTTCAGTGCTGATTCTGAGAAAGCAGTAGATGAGACAGCAGTTTGGACTGTGCATGTATTTGATCAACTTGGAGAGACAGCTAACTAGAATTGGATTTGACACAGTTCTATCAAGACCACAGCTTCTTTCAAGTGGACACCTGTCTGTTAGAAACTGTAATGTGACAGCAAAACACACACTAACTGTTGATCATTTAGTTCAACAGTTACACCCCCTCACCAAATTAACCCTAACAGAAAAAGCAGCTTTTGAAATTGATCTGTTCCCAACTTCATTTCATTACCAGGTAATCTTGAGAGGAATTTGCTTCAGTTCAATGTCAATAAAATTAGAACTTTTTCTCAGGTTTGGCGTTTTTGTTCTTTTTAAGGCTGCATTAGAAGTCTGGGATTGTACCTTAGTAATATATCACCTGATGCCTTGTTTAACTTTAGTAACAATCAGTGAAAAGTGATGAATACATTCAGAAAAGGTTTAGTTGAGATGACTGGATTTATTTTGTCTGAATTTTAAACATTCTTAAGAGCACTGAATACATTCTCCTTTACAAGGCAGCAATAGAAATTACACAACAGGAAAGACAACATGCTTTAGGATATATTCAAAATTGCCTTATTCCTTCCCATTATTGTTTTCTTCCCTTAGGCAAAAATGTCTACTTGTGGCAATCTTTACAGATTTCAGTAGACCAAATGAAAGAATAATTAGATTAATTAAATGTAAGTTTGTAGTGTAGTATTTGTAGTTGCAATTTCCTGGAAGCTTTTTCTTACTGCATTGATTTATAAATAGATCAGCTTTGCTTAATTAACAAGATATTCCCACAAAGCAAAATAAAATAGAGACTTTACTCAGCCATGGATGTAGTTCATAAAGAAAAGGTATTAATTTATGAGATGAAGACTATTACAAGTTTTTGAAGAAAGGAAAATTATTTACAAGATTACTCTTTGAATTAATGTCTCAGACAAACTAGCTGCCTTCATATTAATGACAGATTAAGTATACCTTTATTGTCTTTGCATTTTCAAACCAAGCTTTTGTGAGTGTGAGGGAACACCTGAGATTGTGTATTTACTCATGTGTGTGGCTGATGCAGAGATGCAGAGAACAAGCATCCCTTAAGGTCTGCTGCCAGAGGAGGTACCCAGATCAGAACTTAGACTCCATACAAGAAGTACAAACAATATTCATGCATGTGTACATTTCTAGTTATACACAGATAAAAGCCTGCAATCTCCAATAGTTTCTGTATTCACTTTTCCCCTCTGACTGCACAGTTATTGTTTTACTTTTCCTAAAATAATTTCCTTCATGTTAATTGTATGTTTCTACATCCCTGTAACACAAGCAAATACCAGAAAACTTTGTGTAATTAACAACTTAACTACATTGAATACTAGACCCTAAGGATTTAATGAGCTTAAAGTTTTCTATACGGCATGTGCAATGCTTTTTGTGCTAGCTGGAAGCCCAATTAAAACTGTCATTTAAATTTTAAACTTAAGAGACAAGTCATCAGCTTTAGACATTTTTTTTCCTTTTAAATTTTTCTCTTATGACCACACCCACATCCATAGTGTGACAGGCAGAATTCCAGATATTTTACAACACACTTCTGAATAAAAGCTGATTATGATTAGAACTTCCTGTATATTTCAAATCTTTTTAGGATGTGAATATGGAAATAGTTTTTAAAGTGGCAGCAGGAAGTGCGTTTGGGTTTTGTTTCTCTTCTTTCCAAAGTGTCACTGACAAAGCAAGTGAAAATTTAAACAATTTCTTTTCAAGTTTATTTTACACAAACCAGAGTACTATGCATATTTATTTTCTTTACATAAAATGCAGTGCATCCATGACCGGTCATCGTTCAGAAAAATACCTTATTGATCCCATTCACTGTGAAGGAGCTAAATACAGTGGCAAGATTCAGCTGCACATGAAACAAGTGTGCATAAAACCTGTGAGGGGTGCCTTTTTCTCTTTCTGATCTGTGCTCTTTCAGAAGTCTGGCTTGAATTCCCAGACAGGGATCTCCAGGAGAAAAAAGGACTGATAGCACAAGTGGCACACAGAAGCTGATAGTGGGTGAACAGGTAAACTGTGCTCTAGAAAGTAGTGGCTGAAGATTTGGAAGAGATGAAGCAGTTGCTGAGCAATGCAGGGTACGGTATTTTTTCTGTATCCTGACCAGTTCAGATTTCATCTGAACATTTCAACTCTTTCATGACCCAGTATTGGCTTCAAATATTGTTTCCACATAACTCTAAAGGAGGTGGACACATATCCCTGTGGAAACTCAATTTCTGCTGAAGCCTGTATAAATCCTGGCTGAAAGCAAATTCATGATCAAGTCTTAGCTAGGAAGTCTGAACATTCCCATGGAACAGCACCAGGCATTTAAGACAGCAAATTCGAAACCCAGCTGATACTTTTACTCAAAAGCATAAGATAATGAAGTAGGACCTAATTCAGGGAAATCCTGTGACCTCTATTATACATGAGGCCAGACTAAATAGACTTACTAGTCCCTCATGGCTTTAAAACCTATGGCCTCAGGAAAACTGACTCTCTGGATCTGCAATTGATTCATTGTACAACTGTATACTGCCTTTTCTACTTCTCCATGTAGAAACACATGTATTATTCCTGATCCTATTTGATAAAGATGCTGTTAATCAATGATGGTATATTGTTCTAAACATGTGAAAGATTTTTAAGTAAACAGTAGCAATAGTGCATTACCAAAAGATGCCTCAAGAACACAGGTCACGTACAATAAAATTTTATTGTCATTCACAGCTGCTTAATAAAAGTAACCAAGTAGGTAGTATAGATCTTTAAAGAAAAAACTAATGGGATGAAGGCCACCTGCCAAATTAATCCCTGAATTTCCTGGGGCTTATTCATATAATAAATACCAAATAATTTACATTACAAATTCTGGTTTTATTGAAAATACAATCTCATGCAATTTCTACAAATAAAGAATTGCTAAGCATAACGGCCCTTTCAGAGTAATTCCTGCATTTGTGGAATACCTTGCTTTTGAAAAACTGCTTTGTGTGTGATAAAATAGTCCTAACAAGAAAAAAGTCCAAAGGAAAAAAGACGCCATCTTTCATCTGTAGTATATGCCAGTATATTTAAATTATTAATTTTCCTAGCTTTGTTTGTTTTAAATCACAAATTGACCAAAAGAAATATTAAATGATAGGGTCACTGACCTAGTGCAATATTATGATTATTAGTTCAAGTTCCACGACAAATTTTAAACATTAAATGTTTAAACATTTAAACATAGACAATAATGAATGAAGGCCCATATGTGAATACTTATAAAAGACCTGAGGGTATAAAGAAACATGTAATTTTTATTACCACCATAATGTGACAGTAAGCTACAGGGAAAAAAAAAATAACCTTAAGGTTTTTCACTTTTTTACGAACTGTATCTTTTCCTACAGTAGGAAACTGGTAATAGGGAAACTCAGTGGGAAGGCTTTCAACTACTATACAAGTTAGGACGGAAACAGACACAGCTAAATTAATTTTTAATAGACAAAGTATCACCAACAGATGACTGCTTCATTACATATGTGTAAATTCTCTAGACAATGGAAGTACAGGTAAGACAGCCTCCAGCACCACGAACTTCAGGACTAGCAGTTCCTCTGACCAGCTGATCCACAGCTGAACAGAAAAAAGCTTTTTCATATCCTCTAGTCCTCAAAAAAACTACTGTATATAATAGAACCTCTCTGCCTCTATACCTTCATAACCAGGAACAGAAAGCACCAATTTATGAACTGAAAAAACACCATAAAAATCAAGGGACAAAATCTAGGAACTGAGGATGGCAATGCCAAAGAATCCCTCAATTAATTCTGAACATTCAAGAGTTTTACATGAGAAAACTGCTTAGAAAACTGAAAACAAAACTTTTGACCTCTGGCAAAGGAAAGTTGTTATGAATATCTGTCTCTGATTTAACAGTTCCATGTTTTTACTTTAGTAAGTAAACAGTCCATAAAGTCCATCCATTATCATGGATTCATCAAATTCCACATTTTTTATCCTTTTCCTCTAATAAGCTGTTTCATAATATCTTTTCACTTAAAGCTCTAAGTTCCTAAGTTTTCTTCTTTCCAAAGGGAAGCCTCACAGTGTAAAACAAATCTCCTCCATCAACAGTATTATTTAAGTCGTAATTTCCTCAATGGAAATCCAGTGACAAAGGTGGATATCTTTTTCTCCATGTATATTACAGTAGAGATGCATTCTGTGATAGAGGCAGGCTTGTTAAAATTTCTACCATTAGTACCAGTGTCACAGATCTTAAGACACACAATTTTGTTGCAGTGAAAGACAGTGTTCTGCAAGTGGATTGGAGTAACAAACAAATAAAAAGTGCCTATAGCAAGAAGTATGGTATAAATATTTCAGCACTAGACCTAAATATAGATTAAAGGATCTAATCAGTGTAAGGTTCTTTTAACATAAAAGCTTTCACCAGGAAAAAATGCAGCAGTAAAACACACAGACCATATTGTTGTAGTACACTGCAGACTCTAAGCTGTGACAATAAATATATTAGATAGCAGTAGATTGTATTAATAACAGCAACAATTTTTTTTTTTTTTGCCAATAACAACCCTAAAGTAAAGCTCTTAAGTTTACTTCATAGCTGTTGTTGTTTTCCAAATCTCTTTTCATCATTTATGCTCTGATGTGGTTTTTTTTCCCCTTTAACTCAGTGTTGTGATGGAATCAATACAAAACTGCTCTTAACATATCTGTCTCTGACCTGTGTTTGTTTTAAGCTATATCATTCATAATGGTGATCGATGGGTAATGCTATTCCTCTTTCTCCACAAAAAGCATGGAGCATAAAAAGTGCATATATTTTATGCCCAAGGTCAGGATAAAATTAATGGATGAGAGCTAGATAAAATGGAGTTCAAGCTGAATGGGCTGAGTGCTCTCTACAGGGTACAGCCAAGGCAGGCAGTACAAAGCCCATTATACTCAAATGTTCTTGAAGCATTTCAGAAGTGAAATTGTTTCCACAGGCTAATGCATAAAAGTATGAAGCTTTAACTTTTCTGTTTCACAGATAGCCTACAGATATTGGGCAAGTGTTCCTATTCAGGATTTTATTTAGCATATTCCATTTATCAATCTTTACCTTAAGCCATAAACCCATTTGGTGTTTATGACTAAAGTTGTACAAGCTATGTTTATTTGTCATTAGTGAACTTTACTTCACAGACTTTTCTGTTCATGCTCTCCCAAGATCTCTGTCAAGATAACAAGCAAACAATACAGCCTTTAAAAAGCAACAACCACACATACAGAAAGCCCCATGAAATAAAATAATGGAATCAGCATGTAAATATGTAAATTATCACTTACTATCAAATATGATTTAATAATACCATAAACATTTTTTTTTTTACAAATATAAATTAAAAGTGGATTTCAATTCAACCACGAGACCACAGGAATGGTAGAAGGAATGACAAAAATAAAACTCTGTTAAGAGTGTTAGCTACTCTATTATTACGGACTCAGGTACTTAATATTTTCTTTCCTTACCGTGGTTATTCTATCTAATAAAACCTTCCTTTATGTCAAGAAATTTCCTCCAGTATTAGAACTGTAAACTTCAAACAGGGTGCACTCTTCACGTGAATGAAGTATGTGGGAAGTGCCTGAATAGAGACACATGGCACAGGTTCTTCAAAATACAGCGTAGCTATTTTAAGAAATAACATAGTCATGCCATGTGCATTTATTAAAAATACTGTCGTGGGGTTTTAGCTAAACACGTTTCAGTGTTCATGCCCTTCTTATAATCTAAGGTTAAGAGAAAATGAAACCAAGAGCTTCTGAGCATAGATTTACAATGACAACATCGCTACTGACCATATAATCATTTTTACCTTTTACAAATTTCCTGGAAAAAGACCAAGGTAAAAATACAACACTGCACATCAGATTACGTAACAGAGATATTCAGAAAAAAGTTCAATTAGAACATGGCATTATTTCTCCACCTGTGCTCTTAGTCCTTGCTGCTGATACTCCACTAAAGCAACTTAGCTTCTAGTGCAAAGATAGGAATATGAGGATGCCAATTACCCACATAACTAACTGTATGCCTTATTATTTACATCCATATATAATAAAATCCCACACTGTATTGCTGAAGTAAAATGAAGAGGGAAAAACCTGTGAATAGTCCAGTGTCAAAAACCAAGCTAAGATAGCCTTCTCTTTTTAAAAAGAAAGAAAGAAAAAGCATGGGGAGGGGGGAACCTCAGCAACACCTGCTTTTGGGTAGGAAAGACTTGATTTTCTTCAAAGTGGCTGAATACAGATGTGTTTTTCATTTTTGCTGAAAACAGAATTGATAACAGATGATTTTGTTTTTACTGAGCAGTGCTTGCATAGCGTCAATGCCTGCTTCTTGTACTGCTCCACCGGTGAGGAGACTGGGCGTGCACAAGAAGTTGGGAGGAGACACAGCCTCCAAGGACAGCTGACTCCAACTGACCACAGGGATGTTCCAGACCATGTGGCATCATGCTCAGTACGTAAAGCTTGGGGGTGACAAAGGAAGAGGTATGATCTTGGGAGTAATTGTGTTTGTCTTCCTAAGGCACCATTACACATGACAGAGTTCTTCCTTTTTGAGAATGGATGAACACCTGCCTACCCATTGGAGGGGGGAATTAATGTCTTGCTTTGCTTTGTTTATGCACAAGGTTTTCACTTTTCTTATTACACTGTCTTGGTCCCAATATAGGTATAGCTTCTCAATTTCACTCTTCCATTTCTCTAACCTATCCCACTAGTGGGGGAATGAGTGGGCAGCTGTGTGGGGCTCATATGCTGGCTGGGGTTAAATCATGACACCAAAAAACCCCAAAATACAAACAAATAAAGAGCCAAATTCTGTAAATGCACAGATCACATTATGAGACATGCATGTTCAATCCTCAGTATTATGGCACTTCACCCAAATATTTCAGCAGGATATAACGCCATAACATTACCATGCCTTCACTGCTGTTATATCGGGCAGCCCACCTCAAACATGCAAATAATACATTTATATAATTGGTGGTGGGATGCTGGATACCTAAATGTCTTTATTGTATCTAGGCAGAGATGGTTTTGTTCTGCCAAAGTAAAAGTTAAAGTTTACCAGATTCAGACATGTAATTATGAACAGGGTTTTATTTTATGTCAAAATGTATTTTCGTGCCATTTTTTAATCAGTTTTTGGTCTGTGCTTTGACTACTTCGTAAGGTAAACTGCAGGGCAAAATAAAACACTGATGATGCAGCTGAACTTTAGCCTCAGAATTCTGGATTATTTCTGAATCTCTTAAGAAATCAGAGAGTCAGAACAGGATGATACACTCATGTTTCTCGCTGATGTGAATTGGTCTCAGAGTGCATTTAAGTAATCTGTTTTACTGTTTATAAATAAAACATTTTCAGCAGGCGTCTAAATAATGAAAACCAACTGGACTGACATATAGCTTCTAGACTATAATCAGCTGTGCCTACTTTATGTTACAAGGCCATTATTTATTACATTTTATTTATGCCAAGCATTTAATGATAATTTTTTATTACTGTGATTAAATCCCAATGAGCAAAATCAAGATATTGTATTAGCTGACTTTGGTATTTGCATTATTCAAAATAATTTTAAACATTCTAATTCTTTATTCTTTAAATATGCTTTTCCTGATAAATATTGTAGCAGCAGTGCTAAGGTGCTCTTCACAACGTTACAGAATCATGCTGTGCTTTTCAATGCATGATGATAACCTTCTTGTACAAGGGCCTTGGCAAATTTAATTTTCCCATAATAAGAAGTTTTCACCAAATCTTTTGGATTTTACCCACTGCAAACAGAATTCAGGAAAATTGTTCTGGATTTGGTTTTTCATGTGTCAATTCATTTCCACCACCCTTCAAGGACAGAGTTTAAATGAGTTGTAAGGCAACCATTTCTAGAATATACAATGAAAGTAAAGAACTCATACAATAATCTAGAAATAATGTGAATTCCACACTATGGTGCAGAATAAAAGGCATGCAGCTCTGGAGGACCTTGACTACAATCTTAAGTGCTATTCCTTCAACTGACAACTTTTGATGAAATAAATGTGTCCAAAATACTTTCTAAAAACTAATTTAGGATGACAGAATTTAAATGCATCCAAAGTGAGTCAATACACACTAATTTAATTTCAAAATGCCATTAACAGGAACTGTATAATTCTTTACATCTTCCAGAAATTTATTTAGATAATGAGCATTATAGTCTATTTTCTTGTTCATTTAATTAACAATAATTAACAGTACTGCCTTTGCATGATAACTTTGCAACGACAAACTTTTCTGCTTCTAATGAGATAAAAGATTTTTTGTTTCTAAAATACAACCAGTTATCTTTTCCACTCCATGTTTTGACTGACAGCACCTCCCAACGGGTGCTGAAGCTAAATAATTCCAGTCCTTCCTGCACCAGTTTCACTTCAGCAGTTCTATTCCATAGTAAATGTAAATGAGGGAGGCAATCTGGAAGTGGAAATATTGTTTATACAGTGTTTCAGATGCAAGAAGTGTCTTATTAAAATAAATAATTTGTAAACATTTAGCAATCTATCCAATCACAATTTAAGTCTCTTGTCTGAATGAATGAATGATTACTAAGGTAAAAGTAATATGTAAATGAGTTCATAATATTTTTAAGTTCTTTTCCATTATCTTAGAATCACAGAATGTTAAGGGTATGGAATGGACCACAGAGATCACCTAGTCTCAATCCCCCTGTCATGAGAAGGGACACATCCAGACCAGTTTGCTTAAAGTCCCATCCAACCTAGGTTTGAACACTGCTGGGGTTGGGGAATCCATAACCTCCAGAAGACCCTCTTTCAATGCCTCACCACTCCCACAGTAAACATAGTCTTCCTAATATTCATCTAAATTTTCCCTCTTTCTATTTGAAGCCATTCCCACAAGTCCTATCACTGCAGTTCCTTATGAAGAGTCCCTCTCCACATTCCCTGCAGGCCCCCTTCAAGTCCTGGAAGCTGCTGTGAGGTCTCCATGCAACTTTCTCTTCTCCAGGCAGAACAGACCAAACTTCCTCAGTCTGTCCTCATAAGGAAATGCTCCAGCCCTCTTATCAACCTTATGCCCCTCTCTTGATTTGGTCTAACAGTACCCCAGAGCTGATGCAGCCCTGCAGGATGGGTCTCAGCAGAGCTGAGCAGAGCAGAGCAGAGGGGCAGAATCCCATCCCTGGCCCTGCTGCCCACACTGCTTTGGATGCAGCCGGGACACGTTTGGCTTTCTGGGCTGCAAGCACACACTGCCAGCTAATTATACATGAACCACCTGAACCACTTTTGCATCAGGTGACAAACACAGAAAGATCTCAGACCTCGATTCACACAAGATGCCATTTCAGTACTACAGGTCTGGATTAGGCACTTTTCATGTATGCTAGAAAGAAGAGTTTTCTCTCCCTTCGAGCTATAGTACACGCATGACCTACAGTTTGTTCATCAAAAGGCTATTATAATTGATTCTTAATATACCAAACTCTTTCATGCAGGCAGAGCCACTTGCACGCAGATTGATTTCTGTTTTCAAAACCCATAGACCTTAATTTTTAAAAAGCCAAGATTATTTTTTTCCTATGTACAGAAGACAGAATGAGAGAGAAGTAACAACACAAAAGTAGAAAAACTCTGACTAGCATCACTTTGACAAAATTGCTTTCAAAGATGTTACAGGAGGTCTTTATAGGGGGGTGTGTAACCAATTTAAGGAAATAACTGTGTTCATATGGCAAACAGAGCAACTGCACAGTTACTGAGGTGTTGCCTGTGTCAGTCACGCTGCTAGAGGTTAACTCCACATAATAAACAACAGGGATAATAAACATTATCAACCTCCTACTCAAACACAACCATCTCTCTTCTCTTCACTACAATGTCAGAACAAGGTGAAGACCCTGACTACTCACCATCTTTTACCCTTTCCTTAGGGATTTTGTTTCTGTAGATTTTTCGTACTATTGGATGTGACCTGAGTTGCTGAAAACCAGTTTTGTTCTCAGAGAGAGAAGCAACAAATGACTGATCATTGATCTGGAAACTGGTTTGCTAAAGGAAAGAGGAATAGGTAGTCAACCATGGCTTTAAAACACACACACACAAAGCCTCAACTCATATACCTTTAAAGAAATATCAAATAATTAAAATAATACAAATCCTATCAATAAATTACCAATTAAAACAAGCTCAACTCAATTTTTCATTGACATCTAACACTGAAGTGAAGACAAAAATACTGGCATAAATTATTCACAAATGTATATGCTGTAAATTTATTTATGAGCTTTGTTTCCTACAATAATTATATTATTTTTGATGAAGGAAACTATAATGAAATACCAGATGACCAACCCAGAAACCTCACACACATGAAATCACTAAAGGAGAACATGGGAATGTATTTCCTTAATGGTGTATACAACCACCAAAGTCTAAGAGAAATTTGAGAAATTTAATTCCCACTGAAAGGCTGTAACACTTCAAAGAGACTAACTTCCCTTTTCATAGGTGTCAAAGCTTTCAGAATTCAGTGACTACATGTACAATTTAATGTAAACAGAAGGAAAAAATTTGGGAAGTCTATAAATCCCTGCAAAATTCAATTTTTAGTTCAGAGAAGTTATTTTCAAGCTTTTGAAGATACAAAGAGAAAACTGCATAGGTCATTGTAATACAATTTCAATAAAGTAACAAAAACATAAAACATGTCAATTAAAATGTTGGTTTTAAAAATTCTAGAAGTATTCCTAAGAAATGCTCAACATTTTCAGGGACTTCCTGATTGAATCAGATAGTCAATATTGACTATGTTTCTTATGGAAGAGCAAGGTGTGAGAAGTCCAAAGAATGTAACAATTTAATTTAAATGGATTTAAATACATGGGACATAGATAGACAGACAGAGAGAGACATAGACTGAAACTGGTCTGAAGTGAACATAAAGTTTCCTCACTGTGGGAACTTTAATACTGTGCTTTTATTTTTATTTTTTTTTTTTTAATAAAAAAGCAGATGAATTTCAGCAAAGTCAGAAAGGCTAGTCCAAGTCATTTAATACTCCAATTTACTCTCTGGTAACCTACTCTCTTTCATTTATCTGGAGAGTTGCATGAGTCATGTTTAAGCGCCTACTGCTGAAAATCAGCTGCTAATGAAATAGTATCTTTATTCAATTATGAGTGGCTGAGAAAATCTCCTGAAGAGGTTCTATTTCTCTGTATAATTTTTAACATTTCTCATTAATATATTTGATAAAAATATCATTTAAGTCTGATTTAACATCTTGGAAGCAGACACTGAGAAGACACACCCAAGACAGATGGTAGGTACAGTGAAGGAGGCAGCACACAAATCTTTGTTCAGTGCTAGACAAGTTCTGTGCTTACATCAAGAGGACTGTGTTCATAGCTTTCATATACACTACAGTAAGGCACATGCACCACCTAAATCTGCCTGTAGTTAGAAGACTGTACAAACTGTACTACTTTCCAAGAAGTCAAATGAAAATTATAGCCTGCTGAACAAGACTCCTTTCAATGATTAGGCTATTTATTTTCTTCTCCACAATTGCTAATTGCTATGATAAAGATAACCACACGCTTGGACATGACTTCTGTTCTCAGTACTTGCCTTAGGTGGTGTACTTCTGCTATATTCAAGAACTTACTCCCAATTCAGCACCAAACTCCAACACAAACAAGACTTATACTATCAAGGATATTTTATGAGACATGCACTAGCTCACTTAAGTCTCTTGTGGTAGGTTAGCTTTGGCAAAGAGCTGAACTTCAATCCAGTCACTTGCTCCCTCACAGTCCTTCCTCAGCATTTAGGACATGGGGAGAAAACAGGCTGGATGAGCTGGGTCAAACTAAAAGCAGGGCAATTGCTCAACAGCTTCTCTAGTGGGCAAAAGAGACCTAAGAAAAATTAATGAAATTTCACACTGATTAAAACAGGTCTGCATAGTGAGCATCAAACACAAAAATTAAAACACTTTCTTCCTCTCCCCAAAAGCAGCACCGTAGACGTCTGCTCTGCCATGGAGCTCCTCCTCTTCTACCCTAGATGTTCCCTGTGTTGTTTCCCACTCTGCTTTTGTTCCCTCCTCCTTTGCCTTTCTAGTACTTTACTTTTTCCTTAAATATGCATTCACAAGAGACACCACCAGCTTTACTGACAGGCTCAGCTGTGTCCTGTGGCAGATTTGTTGCAGAGCTAGCTGGAGCCAGCTGTGTCTGGCACTGGTCTTTTCTTGCTACCCACTGCCAAAACCTCACTGGACACACTCAAAACACTTCTATATTTATACTGTAACTCAGTTCTAATTTAACACGACTAACCTGAACTATGAAATCCAAAATTTAGTAAAGTGTGGAAGACGGCGAACCACAGTTTTACCAGCATCTGCGCCATAGCATGTGACATGGTTTTCATTTTGTTGCAGATGGTCAAGAAAAATCTTGGCATTCGGGTCATCTTTCCAACAACACAAATTTAGAAGCACGTGGCTGTCAGTCACACCCTGATACTGTAGATTTTCACGCAGTTTAAACAAGAGCTATATTTTGCATCTTTGTAATTTGAACTATGTGAGATAAATATTCTGGTATGCAAACCATCACATCAATGCACTGTGTCTCAAACTTGTATTTTCATAACATAAGTTATACATACACCAACACTGTATTTTTCCTTTGTTCCTTTAATAAATAATATTTCACTTAATACCTTAAAAATATTTGTAAGAAACACAAATTATATTTAATTAAAGGTTACTTCAAGCTAATCCAAAGGCTGCATATATTGAGAGATGAAAAAAAGAAAAAATCCTGAAAAATAAATTTTGCAAATATATGATGCTTGTTTCTTTTTTCATTGATGTACATTTGCAAAACAACAAAAATATGCATTGATAATTTAATATGCACCATTATATGGTGCATATTAAATTATCTAAAAACTGGCAGTATTTTTAATGAAAAACACTGGCTAGATTATCACCATTTAAAAGATAAGCAAGTAAGCTAGCAATCCAGTATGTAATATTCAGTTATGGATCATCAATTTGATTAAAAGTAATGTTAAAATGAGAACTACAAAATCTCAATGCCAGTAGAGAAGCTATTTTTGTAAACTTCCTGGAGATAAAGATTTAAAATCTCGTATAAAAGAGATGCAGTAATAAAAATTGGAACATTGTTGGCTTAGCATCTGAATCTAAACACAAACACATGAATTTTCCTTTAAAAATACAAGTAATCCCATCCCTGTTCAGCTCAGGTACATGTCCATACTCAGCTAAATGGGCAAGCGATTAGCCATTTTCTTTCAAAAAGCCTCTGCTTATAAAAATTAAGGCATTAGGTACAGTGAGAAAAAATAGGAGAAACATCTGCAACAGAGTTTTTGCAAAGCCCTTGAAAGGAGCAGCTAAGTACCACAAAGCACAGGTAGCTGCGGACAAGCCCGGTGGGGCAGGCAGGGGCGCAGCGTGGGCAGCGGCAGCAGTGCCAGAGCGCTGTCCAGCGCGCATCCTGCGGCCACCACGCCCACCTGTCCTGAGGGTGGCATCCAGGACAGCCCACTCACCACCTGCACGATGTGTTTTCGTCTTTTTTAAAGCATTCTATTTCTACCTTTGATGATAGTAAACAACAATATTATCCCTTACAAGAATGTCTTTAGTGAGGGAAGAAGAGTGACTGACTCTAAGTCTGCTTACATTTTTTACATTTTAGTCCCCCAGTCCTTGTTTACTTTGCCATGATAAACTTAACTTTTCTTTTTCAGAGTCCCTGGAAAGTATATTACACGCACTCTCGTCTATGCAGAGAGACCTCTTCCTAGCACAAAGGGTTACAAAAAATGGTAAAATATGTTTCATTCAAATGGATCCTATTGATACTTTCCTAGATTGACATTTTCAACCTCATCTGCAGATTTTCATCCTTTCAGGAGAATGGTCAGGGTCTAACATGACTTTGTGACACGGAATTTTAGCTATACATATTTAATAAAAGTAACACCTATTAGTAAACACGTTTTTAGACTTACTTATTTCCTTGTAAGTCCTTATACTTACTTATTTACTTCATACAATGCGTCTGAAATAAATGTATTGACTGAGAGGCAACATAAAATGGAAATCTGCGAATGCTGTAGTACAGTGATGTAGATAAGGTTCTGCTAGTAACAGCCCTCCAATACGGTTCGGAAGGCTTCAGCACTGAGGCTTTCTCTGCCTAAACACTTCTGCAGATTTTTTTCTCATGTTTTTAGCCATAACAAAAACTTTTCTTCTGACAGGTGGCTATCACTACCTTGGGTCACCTTTAGTTACCTTTTGGATGTTACAGCTGCAGTTTTTACAGTCATAGCAAGAGGCTACTGTGGGCAGAATGAGGTATTTATGACCCCAATGCTCTGCTATTCATAGAGAGAAGGCTTGGTATGACAGCAGAGGCTTTGAGAAGTGGCGACATAGTGCAAATGAGCACCATGGGACTGCCAAAAAAGAGGCCCAGCATGGCACTAGTTCTCCAATGCTCCAATGCTCAGTTGAACTCCCGGGCAACAAAGGGAAGAGGGAAAAAGCATCTGGCATAGACAAAAGGCATAGTGTGCAATAAAATAATATGTAACATCAACCTGCACATTGGTGAAGAAACAGCCAAGTGTAAAACTGTGCTAGCAGACATAAAAATTACTCCAGGTGGATCCTGGAGGGAGGAAGAAGGGTCAACATGAGCACTGCATTTCTCAGACTTAAGGTTATTAGAATTTGCTGTTAGTCTGTACTATCAGACTGAAGCCACCTACTCCAAGACCCCAAAGGAGCACTGAAAATATGAGCACAACACTAGAAAAAGGGGGAAATACCAGGTAGTGGTTTTGTAAAAGATTTGACTGTATGATTATGTTTAAGAATTTTTGGTGTAATAATATTTGGGCTTGTGGTTTATTTGTCATTCTGTCCTTTAGTAACCAATTTTGGTCTAATTCAGCCTGTTCTACAGTACTTACAATTTAAATTATACTAACAGTAAATTATTGTATTTACACATAATATCCTTTTCACATACAAGACCCTGACCTTTCTCTTGAAAAGACTGATGCACATGGATAAAGCAGAAAACAGCAATCTAGCAACACATTAGTAGAATTTGTTCTGAATACATTTGAATGTATTCAAGTTTTTTCATTTTTAAATCTAAAATAATAATAATTCTTTGCTGCCTTTGGTGATAAAAAGCAAGTTCAGCAAAAGAACACACATAGTGGCCCAAACATGCTTCTGGATTCCCTCAGGAAAGCTAACAATCACAGTAAGACATTAAATAAATGTTCATATGTTTTATCAAATTTAATAGGTGTTTTTTCTACTAAAAATGCAGAAAGAGTGTTAATTATATAGAAATATGAGAGTATAAGCAATGAATTTTCCATGCGTTTCATGTTCTTCACCCTGGTTTGTTTTTTTTTTTTGTAAATAAATCTAGTAACATCTCTAAATATAATGCTCCTTTAATCCAGCTTCTGAACAAATCTCATTATGATATACTCCCTAGAAAGAAACACAGAACTGTAGAATATCCTCACTTAAAGGGACCCACCAGGACCACTGAGTCCAATTAGTGGCCCTGCACAGGTGCTCCTCACAGGTTACAGCTGCTGCTTCAGTCTATAAAAACACACTCCATAGTGAGCAAATTTATTCTGTTTCTAGATGTGCTAAACCTCAGTCTTAGCCCAGATGTAACTTGACACCTCTGATGTGGCTGATGCATGCCAGAGAATGTCAAAGAATGCATTGTGCAAAGCTACCTTCAACTTCAAGCATATGTTTTACTAAATTATTAGATTCAGATTTCTTCTCCATTAGGAAAGAATTTACTGATTAAAATATTGGAAGTATACCAAATAACCACTTCACCTCTGACCAGCAGAGGTGCTCCCATAAAACTACATATGATGGAGGAAAGACCTCCAAGATGAGAGAAAGATGACAGCAGGAACATACTTCCACATGCTTACCATACGCAGCTTTTTAGGAGAAACTTTCTACATTAGCATGAATGGTATGCATGTAGCAAGAAACAGCTATTTAATATTCTGCTTTCCATGTGCAGAAGTCCCCAGATGGTTTTCAAATTTAGAGTTTATTTCCATTTGAAGCCATGACCCATATGACCACACATCTCTCACCAATATATATGAGGTTTTTATGTGACTCTTTCTGTCATTCTCTTCTGGATTACAAGCTAGTTGATTGTGCTAGTTCTTTCTCACTCTCAGGTAAGTAATGTCATAGAAATGTCCTCTCATCTCCTCTCTTCCTCCTGCTGCTGCAGGGCAGGTTTTTTTCCCCAAAATTTCTAGGTTAAGTCTACAGAAACTGTCTCATTTCTCTGTGACACTTAAATCTGTATTTTAATGATAATTCTTACTATAAAAAACTACACTGCCAAGAAGTACTCAGAATAATGCATGTGTATATTAAAGTGTATCTACAGCTACCATAGAACAGTTATTAGCCTTGTGTGAAATAGTACTAGACAACACAGGTTTTACTGCTATCAATAAAATTTCTTATTCATTACATGATACAGCAGAGGCCATCATTTTTAACTAGCCTGACTTTCTGCAGTGTGGAGACAGCTGTTGTAGATAAGATCAAATACAAAGCTTTCCTGAATACTTCAGATTTTTTATTTGCACCTTTTTTGTCCTTTTTAGAATAAGGATGACAAGTTTATCTGTAAAATAGTTATTACGCTTACTAACATTGTACTGTCAGCATATGAGTAAAAACAGAGGATTACACTCTCTCTAGCACTTCCATAAAAGGCTTTAAAGCCTAAGTCTACTAATATGTAGGATTTAGGCTTCCTGAACAGTTCAAATATGTTTCTAAAATATAATAAATGGGAAAAACTCTCCAAAATTTACTTGTGCTGTATGACAATACTCATGTCAAAATTACTATTAAACTAGAGGGGGAAAAAAGAAATTATATCTAGTACAGACTGACATCACTTTGTTGATGACTGCGTCACTGACTTCAGTGTTACTTTCTAGTTTGGTTTTGACCTGGTTGGCAGGAAACCTTCAAACTGATAGTATTCAACACTTCCATTTACAATAGTGATAGCTCTCATGCCTCTCTCATAACAACATTCACGAAGGCACAGAAGCTCCTTCTTAGCTGCATATATGTGAATAATTTTAATGAAAACACATTATGGAACATGAAGTGAAGGCATAACTGACAAGTTATGCAAACTGTAGCTTGGATTACACAGAGGAAGAATCACAGGCAGATTTTGCTAGATTGTAGCATGGAGGACTTTGCTAAATTTTAGCTCACAGTAATATTGTAAGTCTAACTTGACACATGAACCAAAATCTTTAAATTCAAAATTTTATTTGACAAGACTGTTTTTCAGTACTTCTAGAAATTCTGGGATCATATACAATCTTCCCAATTGCTTTCTTAATTAACTTAAAAGTTAATTTTTAATGTATTTTATCCTCGTTGAAGCCTTTCTTATCTAGATAGCTACAAAGAGTTGCTTATAATGGAAGGAACAAGGCAAGGAATGGACATATCTGAACTACCATATTTCAAAGAACATAAATAAACAGACAAAACCTAGAAATACCTTCACCCAATAATTAAAGAACTGTTTTCATTAATAGTTCTGCTTTTGAAATGCATTAATAACAACTCATAGTTAATCGCAAAAATGTTGTGTTCAAGCTATTTAGCATTTATATTTTAAGCTTTTAATTTCTTCTTAATTCACAAAAGCCAACATTATTATAATTATGCCATTCATTATCACAGCCCTGTGAGCCTATCTATCAACCTCTGAAACCTTTACTTTCGAAAACACATTGATTAGAAAAGAACATGTGAAGTCAAAGGTAATTCTGAATTACTTTCTTGACAAGATTTACATTTAAATGGTAAACTTTACTGTCAGATTAACTGTAAAATTCAATCACTATATTTAAGAACAAATAGATGTGATCATTGTGAAGGTGCTTTGCATTTTTTTCCTTTGGACTGGTAAAAGTCAACCACGTATTTTAGAAAACAGCATTGCACTTGTGAACTGAGGATAGGGTAAGTAAAGTTTATTCACTACACTGATAAGTAGTGTAAGTTAAGACATGCACAATACTAATATATAGCACTAAGAAAATAGCTTCTTGCAGACTTGAGAAAAGACTCATGGTGACTTTGCTCATCCTTCTTCTCATCTAGGTTATTCTGTGAGTCTCATACAATCCCAATACAACTCATTAAGTTCAGAATCAAAACGAATGTTGAGTAGAGCTGCTTTTTGAACAGACTAGTCAAAAACATATCAGGGCAAAGGCTCAAATAAAAAGTCATAAGTTGTCAGCTGCATCTTCAGCGCATATGCTATCAGCTGCTTTCCTTAACTGTGTGGTTACGCTTAAAAAGAGCACTTCCTGTCGTTCCTACTGCCCCACATGACACCTGTTATCCATACAATGAGAAAGCACCAGACATTATTAGCAGTTTTGGTATCTAAAACATTTGGTATCTAAAATATTTCCAGGCTTTTAGAAACGTTAGGATTTTAGTATTTTGTGTACAAGATGATGGCTTTCATGTCATCATATTTTAAAATTAATCACAAAACTAGGAAAGAAGACCTTGATTTTTGCTGTTTGCTTTTCTGTCATCTGTACCTCAAAGCTACATGTTGGGAAGATTCATGAATAAAATGAAAGGGGTTGTTTGCAAAGCAGTCAAAAAACATTAATTTGTAAACTGCTGACAGTTTTTACAACTGTTGTTGCCAAACAGCTGTTACTGAGAAACAAAGAAAGCCCTGTAGGGGCAAAAAGCTCCAGTAATTACTCCTTCTCTTAAAACTGTACTATTCTGTAATGTCAAAAGAAAAAAAATATACAGTTAATAGTTCTCCTTTCTTGCTGGTTTTGGTTTTTCAGTTGGTTGGTTGGTTGCTTGTTTTTTTTTGAAGGTTGTTTTGGAAGTGCTTCACTTGCATTCCTGGATACTGACATCTCTGGCAGGAAGAAACACAAAACACTAGTACTTAGCATAGTACTGATGCATATCAAATAGCCAGAATAGGTTTATCTGACCTGGAGACAGAGATCAATGATTCACAAGAAAATGCAGAAATTATTTAATGATGATTATTTTGCAGGAGAGACACTTTTTCTTTCTGTAAAAGACGGGAATAATTTTATTTTTAGGAAAAATAGGGAACATCATCAACTCACCTGATATTAAAGGCTTAGAAGAAGTCTGGCAACTCACATTTATTACAATTTACAAATCATCCAGATCCATTCCTATTACATATATTTGATATGTGTATGTTCTACTTACACTTGATATTTATAATTCAGAGCGATCAAGCAAAAAATACACTTCCTGTAGTATCATGGCACTATGCAACTGCCTTAGAGCAGTAACACTGCACAACACATGTAAGATTGATGTATTGAGAAGCCGTGTTTAATCTAAGATCACATCTGTATTAGACTGGGTAATTTTCTAATTCAGCATTAGTTTGGACTCCTTAGGAAGTTTTCTAGAAACAACATCAGGTCATTAAATTTTGTTAGAATAAACCATTACCTGCTTTTTTTTGTTTGTTTGTTTGTTTGTTTTTTGTTGGTTTTTTTTTGTTTTTTTTTTGGTTTTTTTTTTTGTTTTTTTTTTTTTTTTTTTTGTTTGTTTTGTTTTTTTTTGTTTGGCTATCAACCACACACATTCCAGAAAATTCATGATACTAGAAAACCTGATCACAGATATGTTCTATGCCAAAAACAATAAGACTCAGTGTTGTACTGATCCTCTGCACTGCTGTTGTTTTCACCTCCTATTCACTTAAGATATTTATTAATTCTTACTCAGAAATTGTATTCTGTCCTCAGGTCTTTTTAATCTTGACTCTTCCTTCATCTACTTTCAATTTAAACTGATTCATTCTTCCTCTTTGATGTGTTATTGTCTCCCAGGACACTGTCTCTGTGGAAGAATTGTTCCTAAGGATGTTAACAATCTCAGTGACACCCAAACTGACGGATGTGCATAACTAGCCGGAGCAAACTGTACGACATTTAATGGACTTCTCTTCCTGCTAGTGATCAAATAAAGCAGAAATTCAGATAATCTATAAAAAAGAAACACATTTCACATACTAGTTTAAAACAAATAATCTTCTCCATATAAATAAAACAATTTTTGTTATTTACATTACTAAATGCAGTAACCATTTTTCTATTCCAAATGAAAGCATAATTTAATTAATATTTTATAAATTCTATCTTTCACACTGAGAAAAACAAACACTTTGTTTATCAGCATGAACTACCTTTAGAAGTCCCACATTTCTTTCACTGTTAATTTAATCTGCAATGATTACCAGCTCTTTACTGCTATCTGTATGTGTGGTTAGGTTTCTCATTAAAAAACCCTCAAAACACAAAGCCCACCATCACTCAGCTTCTAACAAGAAAAATCTAAAACTTTGCTTGTTTCACTGATAACCCTCACAAGTAGCTCTTTTCTGTGATGTTCTATGTGGCTGTACTTCAGTCTCATCATTTTCTCTAAATCTTTTAATCATCTTCTGCTGTTTCACGCTATGGTGTTTTTTCTTTTTCCTCCATATGCTGCAGAGCAAGTTCCCTGTCCTTAATGAGAGACAAAAACAGCTATGTCAGAAGTCTTTACAGAGTCATACAATCTAAAACATATCAAAATAATTACACACATAAGGTGTATTAAAAAATACAGACAATGTAATAACCTCTTGTTTTATGTTGACTTTCAATGGTCAGACAGGACTAGTCAGAAATACAACATTCAGCAGTAGTGACAAAAATATTAGTATTATTTTAGGACTCAAAGACCTAACACCTTAATTTACTGAACCAGAAACTGATGCTGCTTAAAAAAAACACTGAAGGTAATTTTAAAGATCAACATTCCTGAAACCACTATGGTTAGACCTACATCTTCTTGACCCAGAGGGTATAGTGTAGTTTAATTCTGGACTATATGATTATAATTTTAACTATAATTTTAGCTATTTTTTTCTCAGTTTCAATCAATAAAGAAGTTTAGTGGAACAACAATAAATAGTAAAACAGGTATTAAGTAATCCAGATCAGTTTGGCATCTCTCCTTTAAAATGTCACAAGATTATACTTTTGGTTCACAGAAATTCTAGTAACATGTATCTTCAAAGATCTCTGCCAAAGAGATTCTTTCCTCTCAACACTATGAAAAAATAATGCAGATTCCTTCAAGAATGGTTGTATTCTCCACACAGACCTTACCAAAGTGATGGGCAATTTAATGAACAGGGAACAATACCCAGATCAAAAGTTCTCTGTATTTACTTAATACTTTTGATACTGAATCAAAATAGAAACAACAGCTAGTACAACTGAAATTGGACAAAATGCACTAGGCAGACAGGGACCTGCTATTTGTTTCAAAACACAAAACAACCATGTATTATTTTTCCTGTTATGTTACAGCAGTGCTTGTCTAAGAGCAGTGGAGAACAGGAAAAAAGAGACAAAAAACCCTAGTGCAATAAAGTCTTTGCTAATACTCTGAAAGTATCCAGTTCATCTTTAGAAAAAGGAGATTCATTGTCAAAAGACAGTTGTCATCACAACTGAACAGCAACCATTTCACCAGGAGAAACACTCTCCAGAAAAAAAATCAATCCTGGGTGACTTCCAAGAGCCTTGAAAACCTTGGCAGCTAAATATTTGGCATCTAAGGTCTTGGCAATGGCTAATCAGCCCTTGAAGTTATGGCGTGCTGCCATTTCCCAGCTCTTGGACAAGATGAACATTTTGGATTGTGCTGTGGGAACACCAAGATCATAAAATTTATTTAGGCAGAAAGGACTTATGGACACCTCTCCAAGTGCTTATTCCATTTGAGAATAGTTATTCCAGGTCCAAGTATAGTAATAAAAACCAAAAATCTCTAATACAGTTTTTAAAATTGTGGTAAAAGGGGAATTGGACAGATGGAACAAAGACAGGTGACAGAAATCTGAGCATACTTCTCTACGATTATTTTAAATAATATTGAGAATACATATCAAGAAAAGATTGGGCAAGGACACAAAGAAAGAGATAAAGACTGGCAGAGGCTCAGTAATACTGTTAAATAATAAATGCATGCTGCTAGTCACAGAATGTAATCTTTTTCAATAAATCAGAACATGGGCTGGAAAAAGGGGTTTTTGGGTGTCTGTCATTGCATCTAAGAACTGTGTCTGTATTTCTATTTATTCAGAAGTACATGAAGACATTTTGCAAGCAAAGCATTGTAATTCTTTTGTGTAAAAAAAAAAATCCTTTTGATTATGAGTGCTTTTTGTCCAGTGATAGCCCATTAATTTTTTCTTATTGAAGTACATTGGAGGATTATGAGTCAGTGTGTAACTGTAGGTAGATCGATATCTATCAATTTATCATCTGCATTTTTAACCTTTTTTTTTTTTTTTTTTTTTTTTTTTTTTTTTTTTTATTTTTAAATTTTTACTCTTGTTTTTTTACCTTTTTTTTTTTTTTTTTTTTTTTTTTTTTTTGTTATTAGATAGTGTTGAGACTGCACCAGAGTTCTCCTTCTTGAAAGTGGCAAAAGAGACAGTCCTGCTCAATTCCAGGCATTTGACTCTGGCAAAATCTATTGAGTGTATGCAATCTCATTAGAGAATATTAAGACCATCAGGACGATGGAGCACACGTCAGAGTTAACTAATCTCCACAGCAAACAGGTACAGAATGCCCTGGGTTGGATGGAATGCACACAGACCATCAAGTCCAGCTTCTGGCCCTGCACAGGATTACCAAAGAATCACTGTGTGTGTCTGAGAGTGTTGTTCAAACACTTCTTGAACAACAGGTAGGCCCAACACTTGGATCTTGGGGCTGTAGAAGCTATTCCTCAGCTTTATGAATACAGGCTGAGAGAGTTGGGTCTTCTCAGCCTAGAGAAAAGAATATCCCAGGGAGCCTTTATAGCACCTTTCAGCACACAAAAGGGTTTTACAAGAAGCCTGGAGAGGGACTTTACACAAGGGCATGTGGTGATAGAACAAAGCCTTAGGTGAATGACAACAGGATTAAATTAAATATTAGGAAAAAATTAAATGTAAATGTGGTGAGGCACTGGAACAGGCTTCCCAGAAAAACTGTAGCTGTCTCATTCCTGGGGGGAGCCTGAGACCAGTCTGGATGTGGCTCTGAGCAGCCTGGTCTAGTGGACAAGTCCATTCCCAAGGCATGGGGGGTTGGATCTAGATCTTTAATTCCCTTCCAACATTAACCGTTTTATTGTTCTATGGTCTCACCCATGGACTTAACAGCATGCAATGTGTGCTATCATTTTCCTCCTGTGAAACACTGTGGACACAACTCACACCATACAGGCAGAAAGTGACTCTCATAGGTCATGCTCCCAACATCTGTGTAGCCAGCTATAAAGCATACTTGCTTTATGCTACACTTCAGATTTCTAAAGATAAATCTTGAATGCAATCCAAAGTGTAACTTGAATTTTTTGAGTGTGCAGAACATGAAAAAATCTAGACAGAAACATCAATTAATAAAGTTTTAAACAGATTAGGACACACAAAGCATTCTGCACAGTAAAAGGAAAGGAAATATAGGATGCTGCGTTATTGTCAGATGATCAGATTTGAATCTACTTGGTGTGAAAAGACTATCTTGCATAAAGCACAAACTAGGTGTCCATCCAAAGCAAGATGTAAAACTAATTTCCACTACAAGTTTAACACAAAGTAATGAAGATTTTAAAACAATCTTTAATGCCCTGTGGAAATGTTCATCCGCTAAATAATTCTATACACCTTTATATAAGCATTTACCAAGATGTTTGACCTAAATCCCAAGCCCCTGTAAGGTTGTGCTCTTTAACAGAATGGCCTGCCATGAATGTGGTTTCTGTTAATTACCCTGAAAATACAGCAGATCTAAAAAAGAAGCTATGGGATAGGATGACATATATTTTTGTTCAAACTTATCCGTTTGACAGTGAATTTCGTTGTAGTTATTTTCTATATGGCTTTTGATATCAATCTGTCACTTTACTTTTCATACAGAAACTGAATAAATGAAAAGAATATTTACAATAACAAAGGAAGGTGAAATAAGTGCATAACATTTTTTCTCTATTACTCCATCTTTTTACTGAGTTAGAGAAACTAAAGGTTTGGCAATCATTATAAATACCCTTATTCCGGGACTTTACAAAATACTGAACTTCAGTCAACGAATTTTCTTCTTGCCTGATATGCTAGTGCCTTCTTCTGAATTTGGCGATATTTTCAGAATAACTTATAAAATCCACAGCTGTGCTGGTGATACACAGCTTAACATATTTAAAAATAAAAGTTTTAAATGTTTGAATGTACTGTCATATAGAGACCAGGAATGATCAGGTAAGAGAAAAGTCTCAAAACTGTTCTCTCTTTGATATTAAGTAATGATTCAAAATTAAGTAAAAGCATTCCTGCCATTGAAGTGCAGTCTTTACTCTCTGATTACAGATGCAGAAGTTGGACCAGCTGTATAGTGATTCTTCATTTCTTGAAATCCACATATTTAATGTCTTTCTTGAAGTGACAGCAAAATTTACCTGAGCTCCTTCCTTTCTTCCTTCTCTTCCCACAACATTTAAGTATCAAAAGAGGAAACTACTAGGAAATACACATTTTAGAACATGGCAGTATCTTTCAAAAGTAATTACTACCATCAAGGCTGTACATTGCACATAAAATTTTGAGCAAAACTTAGTATTAGGATCTGTGAAAGTATTTTGTGCAGTATGAGAATGTGGGCTAGTCTTACAGCATTGTTACAGTGTTTTGAAGCCTCTTTCAAAAGAGGCTTCTTTCACAAGGGAAACATATAGGGAGAAGATCTATAAAATATGAATACTCTATAAAATATGAATTCTGACTCACTCTCCCCCATTTGGATACACCACTGAATTGTGTACACTTGCCTCACAATGATATAAAGAAAGTTTTTCTTAACTGACAAGCTTTTTTGGATGGCAGCAATTAAAGAAATATATGACTATAAATGCAAATTGGCATATAAAATGCAATTATGAGTATTTGTAACACAGTATATTTGGACTCCACTAGGAGAATTTCTTTAATGTAAAAGAAGAATTGTTGTTCTGCAGTTTTCTCCCTAAGCCTTTTGTCTCTCAGGATAGTGTGGTATAGTTTTGCAAGATGGCAAAAACACAGTAGTAGGTCTGGACCTTGTTTGTCAGAGAACAATTTCAAATTAAGCTCCAATGCAGTACACTGATCTACTTTAAGCAATGAAGTCTATAGCTTGTGCTGGACTCATCCACCAGAACAATGATGTGTACTTAGCTGACCAACCCTAGCCCTCCTTAAAAGAATCTGCATAGGAAGTACTCTGGTGAAAGCAGTCATCTGCTGACTTCTGATTTCCTGTTCGTGCCTGAAAATTCAATGACCTGTGGAACATCAAAGGCAGAGTCACCTAGACATTATGATGGATAATAAAAAATTATGAAAAAAAATTATTCTCAAAGTATCTTTCCTCCTTTTAATATTCTCAATTGATTTTCTTACACTAAGTAAAGTTATGATCTGGGAACCTTTAAAAGTCAGACATTGAAATGGAGAAAGTAAAAGCTACAGACTTACTCCAAAGGAATAATTTATCATGTTCATTAAAAAATAAATTCTATGTATTTAGTACACCATGTAAAGATATTCCAAGTTCCTCATAACGCCTTTGTAACACTGTAACAGGTAACACAAATACAACTAAATGTTTCATTAAAATGTGTTCAAAGAGTTAAATAGATTTTAAAGCAGTCTATTTGATTCCACATCATTATAAATAATATATGGATGAAACAAAAAAAAAAAACCAAAACCAAAACCCTTCTTCCTCTTTATCAAATGCAGTAGGGGGCATAAATCTTTTTTAAAAATAATTATTTTATCTTTATGTGTATTGCTAATTACTGTAATGAAGAAGTCCCTAACTCTCAACTCTGGATCCAATCTACATAGCAGGATTAGCATCTTTTTAAATCACATTGTCTTTTTAAAACTGTTTTGCTTATGAAGAATTTGAAATTAATATCGTACCAAGTTTCTGAACTAGTTGTGTGCCCTTAAAATTGAACTGCATTTTGAAAACTGAAATTTTGAATTCAATTAATTAAAGTCAAGACCTGGAGAAGAGCACTGTCAGCAACACTGTCCTATAAACATAGTTGGAGAAGCAGATCAGCTGTGAAATGTGTTTCCCTGTAAACTATACCAGCAGAGGCTCATTCATACTGGCAGTACTGGAGCCTCAGGACCCTTGCCCCAAAGAGGCTCATCTGTGAGCTCACACCAGGCTGTTCAGGGCTTCACCCAGCTGAGCTACCAAACCCCTAGCAATGGAGACCATCCAACCTCCTTTGGGCCTGGGTGGCACCCAATTGTCCTGGAGGGGAAAAAAAAAAAAATAGCTTTTCGTTTTCTCCATCCTGATGCTCTGGAATTTCATTTTGTGCTGCTGTCTCTCACACTCCCGCCATGCACTGTGAAGAGCACAGCTGTACCTCCTTCATCCCTCCCAGTGGTGCTGAGGATGCTGCTGTACGCCCCCACAGCCATCCCTTCTCTCAGATGAACCAGCGCCAGTGCCACAAACTCTCCTCACAGGGAAAAGACTCCAGCCTCACTGGCCTCCTCTCAACTCCCACCTGTCATTTTCTCTGTATTTTTAAAGTATTAGGGTGACCAAAGCTGTAACCTGTAAGCCAGATGTGGTCTAACAAGCCCTGCACACAACAGGAATAATTCCTGCCTTGATCTCTGACTGTCACAGTTTGCACAGCCACAGAATATTGTTGCCTTTCTTTGCAGAAACCCTAGGTATTGTTCAGTTATATGAGGCATAAGCTGGTTTCCTTAAATAGCTATATACCCAAAGGTCTTACAAATTAGGTACTGAAATATTAGCACAAATATCCTGTTTCCTAAATATACAGTGAGTTAAAATTTCTGTTTGTTCAGAAACATTCTGTTCTAACATAAAATTTACATTTAGCAAGTTGACTATGACTCCCAACAAAGAAATAATTAAAAATGATACTTTTAAGAAAGTGTGTTTTCTTTTGGCAAAACATCTGGAAATAACGTGTGAAACTGTCAAACTATTTTTTTTTTTTTCTGGGCACCATTAAAGAAATCTACTCTTGCAACCACTTCTTCAAGAAATTACTTTATCTGAAATAGTGTGCCTCAACAGATACTAACAACAATGACAATGGGACATAACGTAGGTCTAGTAAGCACGTTTTTATTACCTGACAGCTTAATATTTATGGAGACTACAAGTGCCATAAATATTTGGGCTAAACTAATGGTCTTTACTTTATTGGGATTCTGTTCTCTGTTTTGTACTTTTTTGCGGTCATTGTGGGTTTGGTTTATTGTTTGTTTGGGGTTTCTTGGTTTGTTTTTTTTTTTTTTTGTTTGTTTGGGGTTTTTTGGTGTTTTTGTTGTTGTTGTTGTTTGTTCTCAGAGCCATTTATTTACCTTCTTTCAAAAAAAATTATTTATTTATTTATTTATTGGAAAAAGAGGAAGACATGTTAGATGCTTGGTATCCACTCTGTTCTGCCATCATGTTATACAGCTTATGAAACTTGACAGATATTTGTTAAGAACATAAAACAGTGTCTTTATGGGAACTAAAAAGACATAAACCTTGGCACGTCTCTTCTGTCAGTGGCCAAGATCAGATACAGAGATGAGTGTAACAGGACAAATATATCATGAACATTCTTCAATTTATTATTCCCAGCATTGAAACATAAAGATCCAGGACTTGTTATATTTGCGTACTCTTATAAAATACACTCTGGTGTACTCCTAGAACAGAAATGTGGAACTATTCCATGCTCTGTTGTTTTCTGTAGTTTCTATTACGGCTTTATAATCCTACATCTGGAAATTCCATAAATATCTGGAATTGCTAAAAGTCAGAGAAACCTCAAGTACAAATGACCGAGAATATACTTTGCAAAAGAAATGCTGTTAGCTTCCATAGGTGTTTGACACTCGTCACTTCTCCCTAACCTCACATTTACTAACTCAGAGGAGGTGAGTTAAAACCCTTTATAAAAGAAGCATTTGCTGACCTCTCAGTTGAGAACATGCTTGCCTTGACAGAAATAAATGTATATGGAATGAGAATGGACAGAATTTAAAAAAAAAAAAAAAAAAAAAAAACAAAAAAAAAAAAGTGCCTAAGTGGCAATAAAATAAATGAAAAAAGAAATCATGTGTTTGTGATACCATTTCCAAAGGATGGTTTTCTAGTTCCCATTTTACTTTACAAATGTATGCTTATATTGCCAAATTTCATGGAAATGAGCAGCACAGCCATTTAAAAGACATCAAATAAACATTCTTTTTATTACAGTGAAATGCAAATATCAAGTCTTAACAAGTAAATCTAGGGTCTGTAATTTTAAAACAGCAATAACAATAACCTCAGGCTATGTTTTTATTTTGTGGTTGACTTTATGAGAAGCAACTGTTATTTTTGTGTGGCACTTCAGTGAGTCAGAGGCATGCTCATTCCAGTTAAAACAGTAGCACTCTGGCAGTATTTGTGATGGAAAGTCAATGATTGTTGGTCAGTCCAATCATACTGTCCATCATGCTGCTGATGACAAGGTTTTAACCTATTTCAAATTTAAATGTCAGTGTTTACAGAAACATTTCTCAGAAAGATTAAACCTAGGAAAGAATACAAGTGAACCTTGTGATAAAATCCTGTAAGTAGAAAAACTCTAACAGATTCCCACAAAGCCCAGGTACTTATACTGAAAGTCTCTTAATAGACAGTTAGAAGATAGCAACGAATGCTTTGCCTATCTATGGCTGCCCTTTCACAGTCATGTAAAAATACACCTTCATTTCAGAAGATAGGAGTTTTACAGAGAGACCTAGCCACCATACCAGTCTTGAAGAAGCAAAGAAGTCATAAACTCAAAGAAATTCTGTCCCTGAAACAGATAAGACATCTTTGTCTTTGTAGATGGAAAATGTTTATTAATTTTATTTCCTCAAATACAGGAAATCAATATAAGCAAGAAAGACTTATATTCACATTTGACTGTGATTTCCAGCTGGAACTAAACTGATGTTTTAGTTTTAAACACTAAACTGGAGAAGACATATTCCTAAACCAAGACATACTTCTTTAGCAGAAACTTTATAATAAAATAAATCTGATAGAAGTTTGCAAGATGTCTAAATTTCAGAATAACTGAATACCTTAAAACAACAAAACCAACTGTGACACAGTTTACCTTTGGGACTCATAATGGAGAAAAATGTGCAAATTTGTTTAGCATATCCTTTAGTAAAGATAGCATATAGATGCTTTGAATTAGTAGCGAAGGATGAGTAAAATATTCAAAACTGTGTTTAATACTGTACAGAATTCAAACACTTTTATATCTCAGTCTTCTCCTTGCAAATTCTGACAAGATAAGATATGATCATCCTGCTAGATTCAGAAAGTCCAAGATGATCCAAGTCATGAGTCCAAGATCTACTGCTGTTACTGTAGTTAGAGACAATTTTAATGCCTTTCTTCATAGTCATTTTTTTAATATATAGTCAGTTTTAAGGCTCTAAGCAAAATGATGGTGTTCTGTGATTCTGAAGGGGTCTATTCAACACTGAAGTTGTTTACTATTTAGCCTCGCAAGCCCATTTATGTCTACAAGATTCTTCACAGGCAAAGCTATTCTCCCAAACCCCTAAGTACAAAGTAACCTGTATGAGGTTAGAATGGGTGACAGACCTATCACACTGGTTCCAGCCAGGACAGGGTTAATTTTTGCAGTAGCCAGGAGGCAGCATTGCTAAAACCCAGAGATTTTTCTATACCACCTCACATCATCCTCAGGGGAGTAGAAGGATCCCTTCTCAGTCCCATAGCAGGAAGTGAGCAGCTGAGCAATGTCAGGGTTTGCATGATGAGCATCTGCATATGAATAGTTTGCCTTTCTTGCAGACACCTTGTTATTAATACACTTGCTCTTTCTGTGTTGTCTTATTTCATTGCTGTTTCCAGGAAATTACCCTTATCTCAACCCAAGATCTTCCAACTTCTGTGCCTCTAGACCTCCTCTCCAGCCTGATGTACGGAGGAATAGGAGGAGGAATTGAGAGTGGTGTGGTTTGGAGCATTTCCATGGGAACATTAAACTGGAGAAGACATATTCCTAAACCAAGACATACTTCTTTAGCAGAAACTTTTTTCTCTCCTAGTTAAAATTCTTTTTCAAACATCCCTCTAGTGAGACACGCTGAAACTACACAAGCACCTGGAGAGATCTTTCTTCCATATCTGGGAAAAAATATACCTAACAAACTTACTATAATGCAGGTAATGCTAAGAGTGGGCAATTTATTGCCAGTTTATTGCAGATCAATTCCATCAACAGCAAAAATGGGGAAACCAGAGCAAGTGCTCTTAAGCACCTAAGTCTGCCATCCATTCCTATATTACTATGCTATGTAATAAAACAATATATCCAAGAATGGAATATTACCCTACCAAGGGGCAGACTAGCTAAACTAACTAGCTCTGCCATTGAGTAATCCTCCTTATATTGTCCTTTATGGAATAGAAGGATTTAAATACAGCAATTGCCCATTGATAAGCATCACAGGCGTGGGCATCCATTGTGCTTCAAATATGGTTCGGTAGATAATGTTCTCCCATGTCTTTGCCAAAAACAAGTTATGTACAAAAATAAGCATAAAGAAGTATGGTAACAGCAATCCCAACTGGAATTCATAGCTTGATCAGACAAAATTTTTAAAAAACTGAAATAAATGAGGTAATTTTTTTTGCTGGACTTCTCCATGCTCATTTGCCTTAGAAAATCTATTTTATTTAATGTGTAGGAACTTCTATTTTTTTTTACCTGGAGAATGCAATTTTGAAACTTTTATATTTATTTCTCGAGTAATAAAAATAATTTTCTAGCAACACTTTTTAAAGATTAATTGAACTTTCTGTATGCTATTTTTGACTTCCAATAACTTAAATTTTCTTCACTGACACCCACTCCTGAATTCTTCCACTATGAGGATTCTTCACCTACAACTTCAAAAAATTTTACCAGGTTTATCTAAAATTCAATTTTCAAGGAGCAGTAGATGTCACGGACTCCAGATCACATCCATGAACATCCCAGCCAAATCCAAGACTATTTCTCTTGCCCTTATCCTGTCAGTTACTTATAGCTAATTAGTTACCTTTACTTTAACAGAACTTTGGCATTTGAGAGACTGCTTTTATTTTTCTCACTCTTACTCTACTGCTTTCCTAGAGTATTGTATTATATTATAACGTTATATAATTTTCACAATAACAGTCTTCAACTTCAGACAGAAATAAACCCACCACCTTGAGTGCAACAGGAAACACATAAAACAGGTAAGACATTTTTCAACAGAAAAAAAGCCTCTTTAAAATACAGATTTCCTTTTCTGACCACCACTACTTCATTCTCCCTTCACCAGTAACCTTGGCTGAAAAAGAACTCTTTAAATTTTCTCCTTTATTCAGAAGGCTAATTTCACTGTGCCAAACAAACACCAAAATCATCCACTTAGAACACACAGAGAAAAGATATATGCAAAATTTGGTTACATCTTTTAAAATGCACTATCTCTCTACCTACTTACTATCTACCTATTTACATGGTTAATAATTTGAAAGTTTATTTCAAAATATAAAAATTTATAAATCTACTGACACAAAGCCCTTTTTAAATGATAGTGTGACAGTGTCAGAACAGGCACCACTGTATGAGAGGATTGTAAAAAACACCACAAAGTTCTTCTACAATATGCAAACAATAGAAAAGTAAGTATTCTTAGTACAATATTGAATATTCACGCTTTCTTAAGACAATTTGAATAAAAATTGCTTTCAATGCTTACTGAAAGGCTCTTTTGCATCAGGACTGATGCAATTTCCAAGTGTAATCAGCTTTTTGGGATCCAAAGAAACCTAACAGAGCAAGAAACAAGAGGGCCACTTGTGAATCAAACTGATGTTAATTCTAAGGGTAAAAGAAATAAGGTGTCACACAACATAAGAAATGGTATTGTTCTGTTGGAAGCACCAACGCATGGTCAGGACCCATGTAAGTAACAACAGAATCCCAGTTCCTCCTGTTCAAGTTATGACCCCGATCTAACAATTTATCTTTTCTCCAGGTCAAAAGTTAAGTTGCAACCTTTCCAATATTCATTATTAAGAACAAAGCCCATGTGGCTAGGCTAGAAATGCTTTGTGAAATCTAGGTGATGTAACTGAAGGAATGCATTACCACAACAGCTTTGTGTTTTTAACTTCTTGCCTAGAAAAAGGTACGAGAGTTATCTTGCTAATAATCCTGACAACAGACAACATTCTCCATCAGGTGAGGAAGAAGAAAATAAAAAAAATTATTTGATCCCTTCTTTAAAAGAGAGCAAGGGTATGTTGTTGTCAATGTCCTTTGCAGGCCTGCCTTAGAAAAATTAATCTTAGCTTTCTTGCCAGTCTATCAGTAATAAAAACTTCAGGCAAAAACTGACCTTCACTCCTTGCTTTAATAAACGTTGGAAAGGAATGAAAGGAGCTTTTCACTGCTGGACAGATAGATGTGGACAGAAATGTGGACAGAGGAGCTATGACAAAGTCACTCTCTCACAGAAGGAAGCTGGCGTTTGCTTTGCTGTCTTCATAGTCTGTCCAGAGAGTGCTACTATTATGCAGTACAAGAGAACTAGCCACTTCTAAAGGGAAAAACAAAGTATTGTCCAGGAGAAAGAAAGTAAATCATATAGAGGTAAGAACCGCCAGGAATAACTACAGACCTGTGAAATAATAACCATGTACATTACTGTTTTAAGTAATTTCATCTTTTCCTCTATATTTTGAACATTTAGAAATGCTGAAGTTATACAGATTTTGAATTTTTGTTTGTTTTCTACCTAATTAAAATGTTGTTACACTACAGTATTTTCTTATGGTGAGGAGCCTTGAACTACAACTGCAATTGTTAAAGTGTAATTGGCAGATCCTTTTGAATATGTGAAGTATCAAGTCACCAATAAACTCCACCAATATTTGGTAAGAGCAAAAAATTACATTAGCTGTGCCTTTAGCAGAAACCATCCAGCTTCCTGCTCCATATATCACATTTTTTCCTATTAATAACATGGGTCTAGATGCAGAAAATTAAATCAATTATCAACTTTCTGGCACACAAAATTCAGAAGTGATCACTCAAAACATTACCTAAACTTTGTACCATTTTAGTTGACTCTGAATTTCACTATTAGTGCCACCTACTGCTCAAATGCTGGATTTAAGGACTGTATCCAAAAGTTCATGGTATGTGCATCAGTTTCAATAGAGTTCCTAACAGATTTAGTACGCCTCTTTCTTTATTGAAATATGACCATTTCTTTCACTTGTTTTAAGGAGATGGCAAATCATGAGAGTAATCAATATACTTGAGATAATTAAGAAAATGTGGGGGGAAAAAAATTAGTAACATTGAGTTAAAAAGTAAGAATAATTTACCATAATCCAAATTAATACTATGTAGCTTTTAAATACTGTTCTGGTAGTATTTCAAAATATGAACACTACCACTTGACTACAGGCCCATCATCAGTATTTAAGATTTGACCAATATTTCTTTGAAATATACAAATATTTGCTAATGAAGAGGAAAAAAAACGGACACCAGAAAACGAAAGCCCTAAAAGATCAAACCTCCCACATCCTTAATTTTAATTATTAAAACAGTCAATTTATTTTTAAACTTAGCTTATTATTTTAAATATATATATATTTACATTTTATAAGCACCTGAAAATAACCATGCTACTGAGAGAATGTATGTGTATTTCACTCTTACAAGCGAAAGTAAATTAAATAGAATGAATTTAGAACTACTGTGAACAATTTATTTGTGGATTCTTATCTAAACTCTTCTTCCTGCTTCTAGTTCACCTAAAAGAAAATCAGACCAATCATGACGACTTATTTGCAAAGCAGAATTAGACACCTTTCAGACATCAGATTATAAAACAGCCTACACTAGTGGCTAAAGATGAAAGCTAACCTGTTCTTAGCTAAGTTCAGCCTCTACCTTTACTTCTGCTCTGCTCTCTAATATGAAATTGCAATAAACCTGTTCATGAGGCTTTATCTTCTTTGTATTTTTAACCTAAAATTCCAACCCTAACAACTGATGTCCTATTGCGCCCTTCTCCTTTTCTCATATGATAAAAACTGTTTCAGTAAATTAATGTAACCGAGAAGACAGGCTCAGAACCCCACAAAGTAATTAGGCAAGGGTGTGTTGAAAACGAAGGCTGGAAGAAGGTTACTGCATGTCCAGACTGACAGAATCAACTAGGTTGGAAAAGACACCTGAGATCAAGTCCAACCCGTGACCAAACACCACCATGTCAACTAGACCACAGCACCAAGTGCCAGTCCAGTCCTTCCTCCAGGAATGGTGACCTTCCTGGGCAGCCCCTTCTGAGATCTAATCACCCTTTCTGTGAAGAATTTCTTTCCCATGCCCAACCTTAACCTCCCCGGGCACAGCTTAAGACTCTGTTCTCTTGTCCTATTGTGATTGTCCCAGAGAAGAGGACAACCCTCAGGGGTTGTAGCCATCCCTCCTTTCAGGGAGCTCTAGGGAGTGATAAAGTCTGCCCTGAGCTTCTTCTTCCCCCCAGGTCCTTTTTTGCCAGGGCAGCTCTTCAGTCACTGTCCCAAGTCTGTAATGCTGACTGGGGCTGTTTTGGCCAAAGTGCAGGACTCAGCACCTGGTCTTGTTGAACCTCATGTCATTTTCTCTGCCCATCTGTCTAGCTATTTGGATGACTGGTTGAAGGATCAGGAGCACAGCTAGTGAGCTCCTCTATCCATCTGGTAACAAGGGATGACATTGATAGGAATAGGCAGATCCATCAGGTCAGTGCTGAGGCTTGTGTAATGAGAAATATTTTGGATTGTTTTGGGAGTTTTGACCATGAGATTATCTACTTAACACCTGTTCAACTGACACCTGATGGGATGCACCCTTCTCAGAGGGGAAAAAGAGTTCTACCACACTAGAACTCCACTAGAGAGGAGCTAGCACAGCTTGTTGATAGAGATATAAACAAGCTTGGTGAGGGACCAAATCAGCCCTTCCAGCAATGAACAATGGGATGGTGTCACAAAACTTATGGGAACAAGCATTAACAGCATCCTTGCAGCAGATTCAAGAGGTGTTAGCTCCAAGGTAGCACATCTGAGATGTTTCTACACTAATGCATACAGCATGGGGAAGATAAGCTTGTCCCAGCGCCAGAGATTTGACATCACTGGCATAAGTGAAACATGGTGGGATGAGATCTGTGACTGGAGTGTCCTGTTGGATGGTTACAGGCTCTTCAGGAGGGACAGACAGAAGAGGCAGAGGGATGGCACTGTACATCACAGAAAGGAATGTATGGAGCTCACAGTCAACAATGTCACAATTGAGAGCCCCTGGGTGAGAATCAAGGGGCAAAACATTAATTCAGATGTCATCTTGGGAGTTTACTATAGCCATCCTAGCCAGGATGATGATGCAAATGAATCACTTCTTTGAGGAACTAAGGGATACTTCCAGGCCAACTGCCCTTGTCATTCTGGGGGACTTCAACTTGCCAAAAATCAGATGGGAGCAATACACAACTAGTACAATCCAGGCCAGAAGATTCCTGAAAGTCCCAGATGACAACTTTATGGAACAAGTCCCTAAGGGAGCCGGCTCAGAAAGATGCCCCCTCTGATCTGCTGCTTTTCAAAAGAAATTATCTTGTGAGCAAAGTGGAGACTGGTGGCTGTCTTGGCCACAGTGACCATGAAGCAATCAAGTTCAAAATCTCTGTTTACAGGAGGAAAAGTGCCAGCAAAACCTCAGTCCTAGACATGAGGAATTCAGACTGCAAGATGCTCACGGAATTAGTAAGTAAGGTCACCTGGGAAAAACCTTTCTTCAGTCTTGCGTTCCCTACAGTTGGGATGACCCTGAGCCAGCCTGATGGTCAAAGAAAGAGTCGGAATTCTTTGTTTGTAGATCTCAAGATCATTTATTTTTGCTTATCTAAGATGTTTTCTCTCCAACCCACCACAGGCCTGTCTGGCAGGTCGTTTCGAGGCACACCACACGCCTCTCGGGCTGGTGCTATCTTTTATACCAAAAACTACGTATACTATGTCTACAATTATGTTCCAATACCTATCACCTATGCTAGACAGTGACTTTCTACTCTAAACCAATCTGTGAGTGCCAACATCATCCGGAACATGGATGCCAGGGAGAAGAAAGAAGGAGGACAGGGCCTGCCCAAATCCCTCCATCTTGGAGCCTCTGACTCCTGTATACAGAATTCCAAATCCCCCTGTGCAAGGTTCTAAATCCCCCTGTACAGTGCTCCAAAATTTTCCCTTCACCCTGTGATCGCTACTTCTATTCTACTTAAACTTTTGTGACCTGTGACTCTTCATACAAGGTTGGTAATTTCTCCCAGGGGCTAGGACCAAATTCCCAAGTGTTTTTGGCCTTCTGCCAGGGCTCGTCAGCACCCTGCCAGGGGCCCAAGCCATCCAGGTCACCCAGAGGGATGTCCTCGGTTCCGACACTTCAGGTGTCGGGATCCTTCAGTGCTGGTCACTTTTTAGCTGTCATCTCCTAGGGGCACAGGAACAGGCTACTCCCAAATCATGGAAGCCAAACAGAAGAGGTAGAAGGGCAGCTTGGCTGAACATGGATCTTTTGGAAATAAGGAGAAAAAGGAAGGTGTGTGCCCAGTGGAAGCAAGGCCAGGTGACACAGGAAGAATACGGAAATGTTGCTCACTGCTGTAGAGAAAAAAATTATACAACCAAAGATCAAATGGAGTTGAAACTGGGCAGAAGAGTGGAAGCAATAAAATGAGTTTTTTTTTTTTCAAAACACATTAATGACAAGAAGCAGTGTAGGAATAATACTGGGCCATTACAGGATGAAGGTGGTCACCTCACAAACACAGATATGGACAAGTCCAAGGTGTCCAACGCATTCTTTGCCTTCATCTTTAACACTTCCTAAACTGGATGATCATGATTCCAATAATAATAAAATCCCAGTTGACCCTGAACTTATGTGGGATCTGCTACTTGAACTAGGTCCCTATAAATCAACGATGCCTGATGGGATTAATCCAAGAGTCAGAGTTAGCTGATGTCATCATAAAGCCTCTCTCAATGATTTTCAAGTAGTCTTTGGATTCTGGAAAGGTCTCTGTTGACTGGAAACTGGGGAATGTTGTCCTGATTCTCAATGGAAAGATGCCCTCACAAAGAAAGAAGCTACAGACCTGTCAATCTCACTTCAATGTCCAGTAAAATCATGGAGAAGATTATTCTGGGAGGTATTGAAAAACACCTGGAGGACAACAAAGTCATGAGTCACAGCCAGCATGGCTTCATGGCGCTAAGTCCTGCTTGTCAAATCTGATCCTCTATAACAGGGTAATCCACCTAGTTGATCTAGGAAAGCCAGTTGATGTAACCTTTTTGAACTCCAGCAAAGCTTTTGATTCTGTCTCTCACGGGATCCTTCTGGCCAAAATGTCCAGCACACAGCCAGACACAAACATCATGTGATGGGCGAGCAACCAGCTGATGGGTGGGGCACAAGGGGTTACATTGAACTGGGTGACATCCGACTGGGGACCTGTCACTAGTGGGGTTCCACAGGGCTCCATCCTTGGCCCAGTTCTTCGGTATTGAAAAACACCTGGAGGACAACAAAGTCATGAGTCACAGCCAGCATGGCTTCATGGCGCTAAGTCCTGCTTGTCAAATCTGATCCTCTATAACAGGGTAATCCACCTAGTTGATCTAGGAAAGCCAGTTGATGTAACCTTTTTGAACTCCAGCAAAGCTTTTGATTCTGTCTCTCACGGGATCCTTCTGGCCAAAATGTCCAGCACACAGCCAGACACAAACATCATGTGATGGGCGAGCAACCAGCTGATGGGTGGGGCACAAGGGGTTACATTGAACTGGGTGACATCCGACTGGGGACCTGTCACTAGTGGGGTTCCACAGGGCTCCATCCTTGGCCCAGTTCTTCAACATTTTCATAAATGACTTGGATGTGATGTCTTTTTTAACCTAGAAATGGAACAACGCACTTTTAAGATAATATTAGTATAGGAATTAATATAAAAGTGGATCTTTATTGAAGGCCTCCAGGGGCAGTTATGGAAAAATGTCCACAAAAGCCCACTCCCCACAGGCGTGCAAACAGTTTAATAAGTTTGGTAAATTAGCTTAATTGACAAAAAAGCACCAATTAGGAGTAGAACTGGTGATGCAATTCCCACCCAGCTCGAGAGCCTTCTAAATTCTCCCCCCCTTAGATGGGACTGAACCTTGTTGATGAAAATGTGTCTGAAGAGCTGTTTTTCGGGCTTGGATTCTAAAGAGAACCAAGACAAGACAGGGGTTTTGGAACATGCTTTGTCTTTCTGACTAGGAAAATGTTGAAGTTAGGCTACAATAGGAAGTTACAAAGCTACAAATATTTGTGAGAAGCATATATAAAAGAATATATAAACAGATAATATATAAACCAGAGAATATATAAAAGAAAAAAGGCAAAAACCAAAATGGCATCACATGCAGCACTGGAAAGAAGACTAAATTGAGAGCAGCTGTTGACTCACTTGTGGGCAGAGAGGCCCTGCAAAACATCTCTACAAATGAGAGAGATAAGCAATCACCAACCATATGAAGCTGGAAAAGGGAAAGTTACAGATTCTGCATCTGGGATGGGACAACCCTGGATGTACAGACAGACTGGGGAACGAGAGGCTGGAGAGCAGCACTATGGAAAGGGTGTTGGATATCCCAGTCAACAGAAAGCTGAACATGAGTCAGCAGTGCCCTGGCAGCCAGGAGGACCAGCCCTGTCCTGGGGTGCACAAGGCACAGCATCACAGCCGGGCAAGGGAGGGGATTGTCCTGCTCTGCTCTGAGCTGGGGCAGCCTCACCTCGAGTGCTTGCTGGGGGCAGTTTTAGGCAACATAATATATGAAATTTTTAGAGCTATTGGTGTCCAAAGGAGGACCACAAGAATGGTAAAGGGGTTGAAGAGGAAGCCTTATAAGGGTGGCTGAGGTCTTATTGTTGAGACCTCATTGTAGTCAGCAACTTCCTCATGAGGGAAGGAGGAGGAGCAGACACTGATCTCCTCTCTGTGGTGACCAGTGAGAGAACAGAGGAACGGCCTGGAGCTGTGTCAGAGGAAGTTAGGGTTGGATATCAGGAATTTTCACTCAGAGGGCGGTTGGGCACAGGAACAGCTCCCCAGGGTAGCGTCAGTGCACCAGCCTGACAGAGTTCAAAGAGCGCTCTCTGGTACATGGTGTGACTCTCGGAGCTGTCCTGTGTAGGGCCGAAGTTGGACTCTGTGATCCTGATGGATTCACTTCAACTCAGCATATTCTCTGATTCTATGAATAAATGACACTCATGATAAATACCTGAAATATCACCTTGTTTATTTGACTCACTCAGAAGAAAGAAACTGCAGTACACACACACACATGCACAGCTTCCTACTTTTTCATAAGGGGAGCAGTTTCAAATGTATGTACCATTAATTTCAAAAATTAATCTATTTTTTTAAAATCATCTCTCCTGAGTTAGCAGCCAGTATTAGTGCCAAAACCATGTATATTCTTGAACTCCAAAGATGCTGGAGGGTCTTGCTGGAATCAAATGGTACATTCAGAATAGTACATTCATGTGAAAATGAGGCCACATTTAAAAATATCTACTCATTTAAGTTTAAACAGCTCACTAAACAACAAATATCACTTTCCCTTCATCTTTCTGTTTCAAGACTTCCACAAAAAACATCCCAACAAGCAGTTTTTTATGTATGTATGTATCCTTAGAAACAAAAATCACTCAGTACCATCACAGGAACTACCAGTAAGATTAAATTTAGGTTTCCAAGTTTGATAAATGTTAATGAAATTAGAAGTTTTTCTCCTTTTGTGGTTTTGACATTTTACAACTAATGACCAAACTCAAGTTTTGACTTATTTGAAGTCCAGAGAAGATGAACTTTTTTTCATTGACTTGAACATATTCTCAATTCAAACCTCTGTCTGCTATATGTAACACAGCACAAGAAAAAATGATTGCTTTTGGGCTTACTAATGGCTTTTCTGCACTTGGCTTCATCTTCTTGCCATTAATCAAGTTCCAAGTGACAGCAGCATTTTGCAAAAAAAAAAAAAAGACCTGGCAACTTTTCAGCCTCTCAATTCGCTTTCTTTGAAAGTCATTTTGCAGCAGGTATAATGAAGAGGGTTTCCCAGATAGCCTACTTCCTTATCTATACAGCCAAAACCCAAATAAATCTCTGTGTGAACATTATGATAAAGGTTGTCTATACAGATTTGTTTATCTTAGCAGCTAGTCTGATAATGCCATTTAAGATGATATATTTTATGAAAATAAATTACAGGCCTAGTGAAAACATGACAGTGCAACAGGTGAAACAATGGAATGTATGGGAGCTAAGATGAGCTTTTGAGCTTAGTACTAAGCTAGGCACACTGAATTTCAAGTTATTTTAAAAAAAAAAGTACTTTTAAACTGCCATTCATAGCAGCGATCATAAAAAATTGATTTCTTCACAAGAATATTCCCTGTAATGAAGAACAGGACTTAGTTCAGTTAGACAGGATACAAAAATATAGCTATAATGTTCCAATAAATTTTTTTTTGAAAGGCTGGGAATATGAATGAACATAGAAAGAACAAGATGATTTTATGTTCAGAAGAAGAACTTGTGCTGATTGAAAACCAAAGATTTGTGAAGCTAAAATTTTTTGCATTCTTCTTTAAATAATCTTTGTTCTAATTGATGTCAAATAAAGAATATTTATTATAATTTAGTATTATATAATATATAACAAGTAAATATTATAGTTAAGAATAGAATAAAATATTTCATTTGGAAGTGATGTCCAAAGGTCCAACTGCCCAGCCACTTCAGGGCAGACTGAAAGCTAAAGAAAATATTAATGGCCTTATCCAAATGCCTCATAAACACTGACTGGCTTCAGGCACCTCTCTAGGAAGCCTGCTTGTTAAAGAAATATTTTCTGAGGTTCAGGTTCAGCCTGCATCCCTTTGATGCCACCTAGAAGCATTCCCATGCATCTTATCACTAGGTATTAGAGATGCATCTGCATCTCCCGCTTGCTTCCTCACCTTGGGAAGCTGTACAGAGCAGCAAGGGCTTAGCCTCCTTTTCTTTAAATTACAGCAGCCCTAAGTCCTTAGCTCCTCCTCAGAGGACAAGGCTTTAAGCCCTTTCCCCAGCTTTGCTGCTGTGCTCTGAATGCATTCAAGGACCTTCATATCTCAAATAAATTGTGGGGCCCAGCACTGCCCCCAGCACTCAGGGTGAGGCCACACTAATGCTGAGTACAGTGGGACAATCACCTCTTTGCACTGGCTGGTGATGCTGTGTCTGATGAACCCCAGGATGCAGTCTGCCCTCCTGGCTGACAGCATTGACTCAAGGCTGAGCTTAACATAACCAACAGCCTCAGATCCCTGTCTGAAAAGGTGGTATTCAGTCACTCCTCCCCAGTGTGATCTTGTGCTCAAGGTGAAGAATTTGGCATATGAACTTAAATTTTGTCTCATTAATCTTTGTCTAGTGTTTTAGCCATCTAGAAAAGCCTGCAAGATCAGTCTGCAAGAGTCAACAGCAACTCCTAGTTTTGTATCAATCAGCAAACTTGCTGATAAAAAATGGTGCATTCTCCTATATACAGACAATGAATAGATATTTTGAACAGGACTGACCCTAAAACAGATCTGTGAGGAACACCCCTGGTAAGTGGCTGCCAGACAGATACAGCCCCACTCATCACAATCCTTTCAGCATTGACATTCAGCCAGTTCTTCACCCACAGCATTTGTGAACCCTCTCATCCCACAGCTGGACAACTTTTTACAGAAGGATGCTGTGAGGGACAGCCTTGCTAAAATTCAGAAAAGCCCCATCCACCACCTTCTCTTTATCCACTTGGCGGATATCATAGATGGATATCAGATTAGGTAAACAGGGCCTTTGTGAATCACCTTTGTGAACTAATGTTGATTGCATTGTTCTTTAAATGCCTTTCAGAAGTACTCAGTATAATTTTCTCCAAGAACTGAGACTAGATCTATCAATTGTAGTTTCCTGGGTCTTCCTGCACACCCTTCATGTAAATTGAATGACATTGGCTAGTTTCCAGGCAGCAAGAACCTTTTCAGACTCCCAAGACCTTTGGTAGATAATGCAAAGGGGTCATGCAGTAAAGATAATAAAAATAATTCAGGTAATAACAGTGGTTTGCATATTCATTGCTAATATACCCTGAAATATGTAAATATCACAAAAGACCAGTGTCACAAGCCAAGATTCAGGTGCACTAAATGCCCTAATGAAACACCTGGCTCTAATCAGTGCTTTTTGACTGTATTTGACTGCAAAGTTTGCTGAAGTCTTTCCACTTGAAGAACTTCTTCATTATTCTGTTTTGCTGTTGTCATATTAAGCATGCACTGACATTGCAGGTCACAAGATGCATTCAATATACACAAAAGTGCTAAAATGCTACCATTGTTATCTAACATCTTACCTCACAGTAGATTCTTTGTAACAGTAAATCATTTAAATAGAATAGTTTAAATCACTATGGACATAAGACACAATTTTGCAGGTTTTATCCATTTGTAAGTGAATAAATTGAATTTGCTACTGAACCAGTAGCAAGAACTGCATCTTGCCATGAAGTTAAACAGAACAGTAGTAAGCCAGGTGCAGCACTTTACATCAGTTTAAAGCAAGCACTGAAAATACTTGAAGTTATATACATTATACCAGGATTTTATATCCTGTGTAAGCCTTAGAGTATTTGTAAGTTTCTCCCTCCCAGTAGAGCCACTTAAATCACAGTTCTTTCAACCTCCTGCCACATTAATGCAACAAAGCCTCCTTTCCTTTGTAGAATCAAAAAAGTCACTGCTTCAGAACTGTTTCATTTCTAGTCCTAATAAACAGAATATTTTTGTTTTGTCAAGGTCTATTGAATTTATCTTCCTTTTGATGTCTGTATGTTTGCCAAAAATATTTTGAATACTTTAGTATGTGTTCTTCATTTTATTTTTTGCTTCCTATGTCAAATACTTGAAAACCTAGGAATTGCAACAATAAATACTATTTTACTACATATTGCCAACCTAAGCAAGTTGAAGTATTCCATAAGCTTTCTCTAATTTCTAAATTACTTTTTCATATATATGTGAAAAAGCATTCTTACTGGGCTTTTTTTTGTATTTGAAGATCAGCACTTATTACATTAAAATGTATTTAATCACCTCAGTACACTAGTGTCAAACCCATCCTACATTTCAGCAAACATTTCTGTCACCCTAACTGTACTCTTGATAAGACATGAGTGCTCACAGAAATGGCTAGCCTGGAAAAAAGAAGACAAGCCTACTATACGAATGTATGCCTTTTCCTAATAATTGCCTTGGTTTTCTTACACTACATCAGACATCTCATATGAAGATTTGCTGTGATAACAATTAAATTGAAACTATCAAGCGGCTAATACCACTGGGTTCCTTACAGATATGATGACACTGTCAGGGGTTGAGCAACTAATCACCATATCATCTCCTTAAACAGAAAATCCCTAGATTTACATTACTTTTGAAAATCAAAATGCAACAATGACATGAAGAAAAATCCACATAATTCTTTCGTCAATTTTACATTTTGTGCTGCGCAACTTCAAAAATTACATTGATAATTAATGTCACAAGAGTTTGTTGAGTGGACATACAGATGTACAAAATGCATCCAAAATTGAGGCCACAGATTATACGAACAAGAGGAAACACAACATTTGATTAACTGCATTGGATTTCATTATTCCATTGGCTTCAGTTAAGACAGTGGGTTTAGGCCACTGAGCAATGAAAACCTACACAATCTCCACACCTGATAGTGAGCCAACAGCACTCTACACATGGCCAAAGGCCTTAAGTTCATGCATAAGGACTAAACCCAGGAAAAGTGATTGTATTCTAAGAATTATTGGTGTATCAAAAAATATTTCGCACTTTTTCTTTTAACTAATAAAAAAAGACAAATGGCTCTCCATTTTCTAAGTACATAAAAAGAACCACAATACAAAATTGAATGACAGTTTTATTTAAATTGAACTATATTACATCCAGGCAGGAAATAGAAGAAATTAAATATTATATGTGTAAAAAATAGACATAAAGCACTACAAAATATCGTTATCGCTCAGAAGCATACCCTACTCCCTGCCCCGCTTTCCTTGTTCAGAAAAGCTAACAGTTTTATACACAGCAATGTTCCACCTTTTCTTTAAAGATAATTTTTAATATCACATCCATATGCTGCTTCTATCTGGGTCTTTAAGGAACCAGATCAAAATGGTTCCTTATTGTACGTAGCAGGTCATGCTTTTTATGTTAGGATGTTTCATGTTTTAGTTCTGATCTTACATCACCTGATACTGATTCTGCTGGTAGGAGAAATATTACTCCTCCCCCTAATACTTCCTTTTCCCTTGTTCTTACTATCATTTCTGACAGATTTCTGATGATGTAAGGATGACCATCTGTGAAAAAGGATTGAATCATCATAGGTATCAATGAATGGGGAAAAAAGTATAAAACAAACATGTTTTAAAATTTATCTGCTCAACACGGCTTCATTTGCATTTTACAAGCAGCCAGCATATACTCACTGTGGCTATGAAAAATGCCTATAATTCTATATGCAGTCATTAGATAGCAGAATGGGAATACCTAAATGGGGGTCATGCTAAAATTAGTCACTTAGCTGAAAGTGTCTGAAAGTGTCTTAGCTGTTGTCTGAAACTATTTAACAGGTGTACATTCTTAGCCAAAACTGTCAATGAAGAATTCTTTCAAGCTAAAAAGAGCTGCTCTGCTTTTGTCCAGCATTATTTATTTCAGTTTCTCTTCTTAGATCACAACTGTGAGATATCTTTTTAGGAACGGTCATCCATAAGTTTATTTTGTTTCATGGATATACACAATAATTACAAATGCAATACAGTCTAGCCGTATCACTGATTTGAAGACAATGTTTGTCGCTTAGGAACATCATACTGCCATAAAAAGGTATGGCATAAATGATCTTGTATTACTGGCAATATTTCATAAAATAAAACTAATCCTATGCATGAGTATGTAAAATTTAACTAGGTAACTTTACAGTATTTTATGTAAAAGAGAAATTTGGCTAGATGAAATTCAGTGACATGTGAAATTCATTGAAAATTAGAAGTAGGTAAAATAAACCTTTGAAAAGACATGATAGGTGGTAACTGGCAGCAGGAAAACTTTTTCCATGTAGGTTGATCTAGCAATTACAACTGAACAATCAATCATCTTAAAAGAATATGCGGGATGATAAAGAGCTGAATTAAATTTCACCACTAAAAAAATGTAGGAAAAAAGTTAGGAGAGAGTTCTCAAAAAAAATCTGGTATCTACAGACATCTTCTTATGACATCTTTAAAGATCGTACATCAGCCTACTCTTGATTTTCCAAAGTAACCGATTTCTGAAAGTTCTGACTACAGGAATTTACAATGATAATTAAGAAATCTGCTGTATCACTAATTTTCTGAAGTGACATCTCTACATTTTGAAAAAGCTTTCTAATGTATAGCTTTAAATTCATGACTGTAGTGGCTTATTTATGATATAATGTTGCGCAAGAGAAAGGAAAATTTGTAAAAATCAGACCAGTGAAAAAAGAAACCAAAATATTCTCCAATTGAAAAAAATGTATTTGATAAATTTTGCATATAGAAACATGAGTGGAAATATTTTTACTAACCATAAAAAAAACTAGGTGAGGCACTTGCCAGAAGCTTCTTACAATACTTATAGAAGTTATTCAATGATTTTCATATATATTAAATTATTACAACATAACTTTTGAAGAACTACACAAAAGTCAACAATAACACCCCTTGAATCAGCACACCGAAGTGCATATACTTAAAAACTGAACTCAATGATGTATTTACAGTGATAGACTCTTGTACGTTTACTGATTGTTTCAGAATTTTTAAGGCACAGTACTTTCTAAACCACTACCATGTACATGATTGCAATTAACAGAACTGAAACATACAATGCCTTTGAACTCAGCTATGGAATATGAAACATTTATTTCATTATTCTTTGTATCCTTTTCTGGTTACTAGTTAAATGTCATCACCTTGTCTTTATAAAGATCAGTAAATTATTGAGTATTTAAAATTGTACTGCACGGAAGGTTAATATTTATTTGCCAAACATAATATTTGCATACCGAAAGAAAATGTTTCAAATTCGTTTATAACATTACAGACAAATATTTCTAAATCTGTACTATTTCATAAGCCATTCCAAGAAATCTGTATGCTATTGCATTGTCTGGGTTGTATTGGGTTGTATCGGCTACCCCTCCTTTTGTTTCACTATTTCACAAAATCCTATTGTGTGATTTTCAAGCAGTGGTGTTTTGTTTCTTAATCCTCCCTGCATAGCTACCCAGGAGAGGCTTTACAACATAAACTGTAAAGTAGCATTTTCTCAGCAGGAACAACAACATTCCTCTTCAAAAAGAGACTGTAAGGAACATGCTAGCAATGGTCACAAAGTGCTACACATAGCATGACCACTGAAAGTTCAGGAAGTTTTCAGGAATGATACTCCTTTGGCTCCTCAAAAGTCTTATCATGCAGTATATGATTGAGATAAATGTCTTTCAAGTGCATTAAGCTCATGCACAGGTATTTTCTTAGTTCTCTTATTTCTCTTCTTTCTACTTTCAAAAGCCTGTCCTACTAGCAACCACCTGGCATTAATCACCGTGACTATACAGCAGTTTCAGATAAACACTGGTGTACATAATTTATACAGTTCCAGCTGAAACACAGCAAATTTTTCCTACTGTGCAGCTAATATCCAGAATATGTACAGTCCTTCCTCCCATTTGTCTAGAAATGAGAGACACGCCGCTGCACATTTTCCAACACTACAGCCCTGCCACTCCATTTGTCTAATTTCTGTGCCCGCTAAGATAGCTGTCCCAGATGACAGGTTACTTCATAATAGCTCCTTCTTATTGCAGTACTATCAGGTAAAGTGAAAATACAGAAATGAGCTTCTATTATTATTGAATCTTTTGCTAGCAGCAGAAACAAAAGCTGTAATACCTTGGATTTATCACCTCTGATTTGGAATCGTTTTGGGGTCATTTTTGTTTGGTTGGTTGCTTTTGTCTAGATTTGGTGTTGTTTTCTGTTTTAATGTGGAAATGTTGTGCATTTCTGAGAGCCTCATAAAAATCTCTCACAATTGCCTCAATATCTGCGGGTATCAATGGACAGGGAAACACTATACAATAAGTATTTACGTTGTTTTTTTGGTTTTTTTTAAATTTCATTTTACGCAGCAGTCAATGTTTGACATTGAATTCAACAGTTTCTAATAACATAAAAAGGAATAACCACCCTAGGCCCTTCCCACAGAAATTTTACTTCTTTCAGGCTTATATACTGCCTGTGGTACACCAAGGCATATCAGTATTTTTGTAATGCAGAATATTAATGTAATCAACAAGAGTAAGAGAAAACGGTGGGTCAAACCAAACAAACTGCCTTCTGCATAAATGCCCTGTTGCAGTCTCTCTCTTTACTTTCTAAACAACAAGAAAAACAGAGAAAACAGGAGCAACATTAGAAGATACATATTGTGCTCTGCATTTTTACTTAAAACCTGCACACTTCTGTGCTTTACTCATATGTGTAGCAGTTGAAGCCGAGCCTTATTCATGCCCTCACGGTCTTGACAAGACTTTATAAAGAAAAAACAATACAAAAATTTTTAAAAATGAAAACCGGGATTCCTGAAAATTAAATGAATAGAATTTCTGCTGGTTTCTTTACTAGAAGAAAGCGCGTGTTTCCTTCTTCTTGAACAATTTATAGACTTATATATGACACTAGAACTCTTGTTCTACAACTAGGGAAAATGTTTGATATCCACCATTCGTAAGACCTAAAAACAGTTTTAGGTGGCTTTAAAGTGAAATGAATGGACAGCAAAAGGAAAGCTATTTCATCTCTGAAGTCTGTGGAGTATAGGAAGATCCTACACCTTGTTGCTTTTTATTGCTTGTACATGGATCACAATATAGGTAGTGTTGAAAGGCATCACAGTGGGCTCATCTGGTCTAACCTCCTTGCTCAAACATGGTCAGCTGAGAGCACATTGCACAGGATTGCATCCAGACAGTTCCTGAATATCCCCAGTGAGGGACAGTCCACAACCTCTCTGGGTAATCTGCTGCAGTGCACAGTTACCTCCACACTGAAGCAGTTCTTAATATTCAGATGGACCTTCCTGCGCATCAGTTTTTCTTCCTGTTGCCTCTTGTCCTTTTGCTTGGCATAACTGAGAAGAGCCCAGTCCATCTTCTTTGCACTTTCCTTTCACTTACTTATAGATATTGATAAGATCCTCTCTCAGCTGTCTCTTCTCCAGGTTAACTATGACCATTTCCCTAAGTCTTTCCTCACAAAAGAGATGCTCAAGTCCCCTCATCATCTTTTTAGACCTTTTCTGGATTTGCTCCAGGAGCTCCATGTCTCTCTTTTACTAAGGAGTCCAGAAGTGGACACAGAACTCCCGATGTGGCCTCACTAGGGCTGAGTAGAGGGGGAAGATCATCTCCCTCAACCTGCTGGCCATGGTCCTTCTAATGCCCCCCAGGACAGCATGGTCATTCTTGGATAGAAAGGCATGTGTATTAAGCACCAATAAATTGAAGAATCAAAGCACTGTTCCACTCTTATGGTTCTCAGCACAAACACCCAATCTCCCTTTAGTTTGAAAGATTTATAATGGAATATAAAATGTCAACTTTCAGACTTCTCTTTTCAAGTCTTGTTTCCCTTCAAATTCAACGTTTTCATATGGGTGAATCTGCCATGGAAAGCAGTCAACTTCTTTACATACAGAAAATCAAGAGCAGTTTCCAGTTATCTCAGACATTCATTCTTGGTCCAGACTCTCACAATATTCAGCCTAACAAGTGCAAGTTTAGCCTGGAATGTTTCCTGATTTACTCTAGTAACAGAAAAAAAAAATCCAGTATTTTGTCTCTGGTAAGGCCTTGAAATGTTATCAACCGTAGATGCCTTTTGTGTCTTTCTTCCCTCTCATACCGTATATTTTTAACACCTAGAAGCTAAAAATTTATTTATATTTGTAGTACTTTGAAACTCAAATAACTAAGAATTGGTCATAGTACAGGAACCTAACAAAACATAGTAGCATCTGTAATGCATAGAACTAGTTACTCCACACAGCCATAAAGAAAAACTGACAAATTTAGCTGTAAAGACACAAACATATCAGAAAAAATGTTGCTGTTCCATGCTGCAGAAATTGTTTGTAGCAATCAAGCTGGGATTTGTGAAAGAAACAATCACACAAAATGAAGTAGACACTTCCGCTCCTGGAATTACCCTGATTTCACTGACATTCCGTATTAGGGTTGCAATACTTGTAGGCCGAATTGTGAGTGAAATCTGACTTCCACCTCTGGGTGACATCTCGCAAAAGGCACAAATGACAGGCTGGGTCAGTGACAGAACCATTGCAGAACAATTAAAAGAACATATGAAAGTTATGTAGGCATTTTCTGCCTATATAACCTAAGTAATCCAGAGTCACGTACATACCACAGGGATGAGTAAAGCATAAGCAACCACAGCTCCAACTCACTCTACTCTGTCTTGTATTTCATTAAATCTAGTTAATTCCTGTTGACATCTATAGTATATTTATTCCTACAGCAGCTATGTGAGGCAGAGGTACTCTTTCCCAAAAAGGCACCATCAATGGAGTGTTTTTCCAAAACAACAGCTTTCTACTGTTGCAGACTGTACAAGGTTAAGATTTGTGTAAGTTTGCAAAGTAGAGGCTTTGCAATAATAGAATTATCTTCCAGGCTAATGCCCTTAGCACTGAATTATGCCATGTCTTGGGAAGTAATACAGCAAACCATTGTATTTTTAGCAATTCAAATTTTAACCCCATCAAAACTTCTTAATAATGCCCTTTTTCTCTGCAGGCTCCTTGCTTTCTATGACGTTACCCCTTTATCTAAATCCACAGTCATAGTATGTTCATGAGCTCTCGTATGTTCCCAGTTTCAGATTAAATCCATAAATCTACTCCTGGGGCAAATATATTTCTGTAGTTGCAAAAGCCATATGTATTATGGTTGGATAAAATTCTCAATCTTTATATTTCAGTGGTTTTAATTAAAAAAATTAATTAAAATTGAAATTTATTTTAATTTTAATTTCATAACCAATAAGATTTTTTCATTAGTCATTTGCATATGCATATCATTATGTACTGCTTTTAAAATGGATGCAATACTAGTGTTGTCAGAAGTAGGTACTGAGCCACTATTATTGCTTACTATCAAGCAAAAAATAGGCAGCAAAGCTACATGTGTTACAAAAAAAATGATTAATAATCAATAGGACTCATAAAGAAACAGACCACATTGTACAGTCAGTCAGTTTTGACGCCCAGACCCCTCTTATCTTTTGCCACTGCTGTGGTTCTTGGTAGAGAGATATGAGGGCTGTTGCTTCTCTACAGAATCAAAAATGAGAACTTTTGTTTAGAGCACTCACTTTCAAAACACATGCATGCACATTTCATGACCAGTAGTTTTGTAAATACATTACAAGAAACTATGAAGGCAAAGAATATTATTTCGACCTGAGTTTTCATACTGCTTTTTGCTTTCCCTTGTTCCTCCACCCAATCTCCCTTTAGTCTGAAAGATTTATAATGGAATATAAAATGTCATTTTATGTTCATTTTCAACAATGTGGAAATTGTACCTAAAAAGTCCTCCTATCAGTTAATATCAGTTAATATCTCCTATCAGCAGAACCTTATCTAAGGGAGTTGAGAACAGGTCCATGGTGCTGTTAAAACATCATTCTATCAATCTTCCTGTTTTCATTGGCTTGACATGGAAGAATTTTTAAAAGATAATATAAGGAACAATCATGGCATTAGAGATAAGAATTTTAAATACTGAAAAGGTTTGCTTACATCAGACTTCCTCTAAGGAAAAAAAAAAAAAAAGAAAAAAGTCCTTAGGGTTAATTTTTGATATATATGCACAGGGTGTTGTTAGCTGTCTCAAACATTAATGTCTGAACAGTCTGTAATGATTAAAATAGCTAATAAAATTACAGATTTTTTTTTTTTCTACTAAAAATTAAACTTTGGAGAATAACATAACAAAAAGAAATCTTCCTGTCACCCTACAGTGCTTGGGATAGAGGATCAAGAAAAAAACCATATTATAATTACACATTCCACAAATTTTCCTCTAAATTCTGTAAAGCTGTTTAATCATCTTCAATTCCTATAAATAGGCACCTAGTAATTTTGCAAACCTTGTAATGTCATTTAATATCAAAAATACAAGACAATAATTTTCAGTCATAAAGCCACCCCTGCAAACTGAAGAGTGTGATATTTCACGAAGCGTCTCCAAATCCAGTGTCTATTCATTTCCAGATGACAAAACAAAATGTTCACATCGTTTGACTACCAGTATTTTCTCCCCTGAGTATTATCTAGACAGTAGGCTTGGCAGTACATTAATATCCTCACCCCTTATGGAGTTGAAAAAATTGAATACTGTTTTCAAAAACTTCTTATTGAAGTACTACAGTTCAGGTGACATACATCTGAAGTGGAAGAAGCTTTCTTCTCTTTTATGATTGCCTCTTGTGGGAGAAATTTTGCAGAAGCTTAACCTCATCTAAAAACTGTTCATGCAACTTTTCAAGGTCACTGTTAATTGAGCAAATTTCTGTGTAAATGCTGATTGAACAAAGCTAAGGCACCCAGGGCAGCGCTAAAATGTGAATCAAAGGCATTCATAAAGTGGTTGGCTTGAGTAGTAATTGATAACCCATTGTGTGTGGCACTCCTCTTTCGCTTATTCTTTTCTTTAGTCTAATCTGTCATATCATACATACTCACATTACCATTTTATGGTCAAAATTCACGAACACAGCAGTCGAGTATTTTTTTAAAAAGTTTATAATGAACAGCATTGGTACTATAGTGAGGTGCATCTGTAAAGAACTATATTTACCTCTGCCAGAGAGGATCCCCTGCTTTACAACAATGTAGTACTTTAAGCTCTATGAAGTGAACTGGTTATGTTTAGAAAGAACTTACCACGTAAAACAGTGAGTCTCGTGGACACACTTATTTCGCCAACACTGTTGGAAGCCACACATTCATAAATAGCTTCATCTCGGGGTGTGCGCAGTGGCTGTATTCTGAGAACTGATCCAGATCCATCATCAAACTCTATTACCTATAAAAGGAGACAAAAGCTGTCACAGATGTTGTTACAAATACCTATTCCTCAGCTAATCTGTTCATGAACAGTGGCCTGTTGGTACTGAAGTCACCAAACACAGATTCATTTCTCAAATTTATGTACCAGGACAAATTCCAGTCATATGAGAAAATGTTTAATGGCAACATGCACTGCTGTTCAGTGGCCACTGAACACTAAAGTGGCCACTTTAATATAGCTTCAAGAATACTGGACAAAAAAACTAACAAATAAACAGACAAACAAAAAAAAAAACCAAAAAAAAAAAAAACCAAAAAAAAAAACCAAAAAAAACCAAAATGCCGACAAACAAGGGGTCTAAGAAAAAAAGTCTGTAACTTATTGCTCTCTTATTCTGAAGTTCACCACCAATACCTCTCAATTCTCATAACTAATGTACTTTACCTTCAAATGACAGTTACATTCATTTTAATTGCTGCCACCTATATTCCCTCTCTACTCACATAGTGCAGCTCACTCACTCATTTGGCTCCAAATAACTGTCTGCAATTTCTCAACCAAACAGGATGACTCAGTTTAGCTTTGTACTTAACCCACAAAATAAATAAATTTATCCAACAAAACGATCATTTAGGAGGCTAAATAATATAGCAAAACTTCTAAGATTTAGTTTTAAAATTGCAATAGCCACACAAGAAGTAACAACATTTATATGAGAAAATTCACTGAACACATCTTAATTCCTTCTTGATCTGAAGTCAGAATCACATCAAATATTGCTGAGTACTGCAACGTCCTGTAGGTCCTGGAAAAACCTTCTTAATACTTATGTAATAGCAGTAATCTCTTTAATCTACTTTTTTAAAAAGAAATTTAAAAAAATCACTGAGAGGTATCAGTACTACCATCAGATAAACGGTACTTTTAAACAAAGAACAGTCACAATTTTTTTATTTGTTTTTCTCTACAAAATAATTAGTATCTGTCCATAACCTATATATACATGCACAAAGTGATTTACAGATATGTCTATTTGCACATCTGTTTGTGTCCTTCTGTCTCATTTTCACACAAGCAACCTACGAGATCACTGTACATGTGGACAAAAGAGAGGTATAAAGTTCGGGGTTAGAAATGATGGTAAATATGCCCTGCATCTCACTATTTTCATTGCAGGAATTTCTCAGTTTCTACTTAGTGTTGGGAGAGGTGAATGTACGATAAAAAACCTGGGGTTTTTTTATTCTGAATTTGTTTGATTACGCACAGGATATATTTTTCTTGTTCTTCCATTAAAGCCATCTTAAACCAATCTAGATAAAATAAAACATCCACCTGATGTTAGCACAATTAAAGGAATATCTAGAATTCTCAATAAATTGACATTTATAAGGGAGAAAAAATTTTCCAAGTTTTTAAGCAGTCAGACTAACAATTTATAGATAAAAAATGCAAGCACAGGATCCAAATCCTCACAGACATACTTAAAAAAGAGTAATTGTTATTGTTTAAACCTGAATGCTGAATAAATGATCTGGACAGACACTGGAAACAATTGCAGCAGATTGGATTGGGATTAAGATTGCAGAGATTAAGTTTCAAGTCTAGTGTCACAAAAATATGTATCATAAAAGGGATTTATTTTTCATGCGATGAGTTCTCCCCTTTCCTGCACAACACAGCTAGTAAATACCTAACTGTTCCCTATCTACTGAATGAGATTTTATTTTTTTTATGACAGAGATTCTTTTAATAAAAGCATTTTTGCACACAGAATAGAATGATGTTATTTTCAACTTTTATTTTTTTCTCTTTTCTGTTTTTTTTTAAGTTCCTCTGAGAAGGACTTCTCAGCAAATTAAAGCAGATTTCTTTAATTCCTATTAGTTGAATTAATTTGAAGGAAGAGGAGAAAGAAAGGATCCTCATTCAGAGTCTATATCTGCAATATAAATAAAAGCTGAAAGATTAATAGAGAAGACCCTTGAGGTGTTACTGTATATTTTATTTTCAGAAGCAATACCTAGCTTCCACTGCTATTGTCAATAAGTTGGGAGAATTAGCTGGTGAGCAAGAAATTTCAATGACAATAGTCTTCAAATATATAAACAGTCAAGAGAGAGAAAGTAAACTATTTGTTCCCCAATTGCTACATACATCAAGATCCAGCAAGAGTTATGGTTTCACATGGGGCACAAATAATCATGACAAGTTTCATGCAACCCTGTAGGAGACTGCCCAAGTTTATTGAATTACAACAAAGAAACCCCCAGCATCCCTGGGAAAGCATGTGGATAAGATGTAATCCTTTCCACCGGTATTTAATATATGAAGACAGGTGTTCAGGTGGAACATTTTGATGTCTGTCATCATTAAGTAACTCAGAGAAATATACAAAATATTAATGTGAAAGAAACCAAACTAAATATTCTCTTACTGGTTCAGCTGAAAATCTCAAGACATTTCTTATTTCCCAAATGTTTCATATGTATTTTTTGAATATCATTTCTACCGTTGTTCTTTTCTAATTTACAGATTCTACGTCATGAATTAACAGCCTTACTCTGAATAGCAAGAAAAGCTGTTTAAAATAATGATTTGGTATGCACACTTTGTAACTGCTCTGCTCAGTGGACATGTAAAAATTATAATATTATATATTGGCAAGTGCCATCTATCTGTTCAAAATACACTCCATCTTACTTGGTTGTTTGTTCAACAGTCCACTAAAGGCATTTTTAAAACATTTTAAGATGTTTTTTATAGTTACATGCAAATAACTTTTATGAAAATAAAACTACTTTATGTTTGCTTATTTTTCCTTAAAACAGGTACACAGGTCCCTAGAAAGCAATATATTAAGGAAATAAACCATGACATATTGCAGAATAACACACAGTAAACATACACAGGCCATCTTTCTCTGTTTAGAATTCACTTTGAGTGAAAGTTCTGTAAACAGAAGAGGATAAGTTGTGTAAAATTTATGATAAAACTCCTTTGCTAATCCATCTAGCCAATTACAGCTCTGAATATGCTCCACAAAGTGCAAACAGTTTTTGGCACTAGGAGGTAACATTTAAATCAATGATTTTGTTTTTCATGTTGTAGTAAATACATAAGCCAGAAATTATAATGGTTAATGAATGAATTCCAATGTCTTTAGATATTTATTGAACCAAAAATCAAGAAAATAAATTTGGTTTATAGAAGGAATATAGTTCTTCTAAAAGAATCTAACCTGAAAGCCAGGACAAGCAGTCTTCACAAATGCTAATAAAAATTAATATCGAGGATTTTAATATTCAGTTGGTCGTTAATAACTATATGTTAGGTAATTTTCTCCTAAAATGCATGTCACAACCATTTTATACACAAATCGTTAAACTGAACACTTATTTTTAAGCAAACAGAAGTCTCATTTCTAACACTGAAAACATTTAAGAGACAATTGTACACTCTTAGTGCCAGTTTTGATATCTCTTCTAAGAGCTTTCCCCCATTTTCTGAGTTTTTTCCTTCATGTTAAAGGTCAATCCATATTTGACATTAATTACTCTTGCCACTACAAGAGGGAATAATACTTGTGTTCTTATTTCCCCCAGATAATCAGAATCTTTTGAGCAGATTATTTTCACTGTTCCCTGTAACTGAAGGTTGTGGAGTGAAACATCTTCCTCCAAGCCTTTTCCTAATTTACTGTCACGAAAAATATCAAAAGCAAGCAAGTTTTACTGCAGTAGCAGTTTCCTCTTTAATGGTTCTATGCAAAACCAGTTTTCAAAATTAAAAACTTCATTTGAGTATTCCCACCAAATTATCCCTGATAGTCAATTATATTTTGCTAAATCACTGTTAATAAAACACACATAGTGGGATTAAAAACAAAGTTGGAATAAAATGTTTTTCAGAGGAACAGAACAATGGACCTAATACCTCAAATCTCTGATTGCTGACTTTCTTTCCTTTTTTGTTCCAGACAATTTTAGGTCTTGGATCTCCTGTGGCTTGACAGATGAATGAAGCAACTCCTCCTGAAACCCCTGTCTGGTCAACGGGAGTTCTTGTAAACTTTGGTGGTGCTGAAACAAAAAAAGAAATTAACCATATTAATCCAAGCAAAAAACATAGATTTAAGAAAAGTCACATCAAGATTTCAAAATTTAATAAAAAAGGAAATGCTTTGTTTCTCCAGTGATATCATTCACCTGCATGAGAAAGTACTATTTTAAAAAACCTAAAAGGTCAGGAAAGTACTTAAAAATTTTACTAGTGAAATTTGTGTTAAAACTGAAATTTGATGGCATCAGAATAGCAATATCACATATTATATTTTATCACCATTATAAATAAAAAATCCAATTTGACTTCTGTTGCAAAATGAGCTCATTAATCAACTGGAATAATATCACGATTAGCTACTTGATGTTGTGATCACAGGGTGTCATGAAAACAGGAAGCTCACCTTTGAGACATTAAAATCAGTGACATTTAGGAGAAGGCATTTGTAATTTTGCTTGGTGGAGGTAAATTATTATGTATTAAGAGTCCAGGCAAAAAAGATTGCATCAGAAGAAAGATTTATGCTTGGGAACAGTTTTGTCTATAGCTCCTGTTCACTCCCAAATTCTACTATGTCAGAAAGGAGAACTAAAAAACAGATCCAACTATTCCAACTAGAAGAGAGGGAGAGAAATGGAGAAACAGTCTTGAAAGTACGAAATGGCATTTTATTTCATTTTTCTTTTTCCCTTCATTTCTGTTACAACAAATTGAAATTATTATTCCACTTGTGGTGAGACAAAATTTTCAATTTTAGAGCAACACAATACATGACTTCTAAATGTAAGATACCAAAATTCTTAAGATAAAACCTACACAATTCAAATATATTAAAAATTTCCTCTAGATCTTTACATAATTGTTCTTCTTAGCAAAAGAATTGCTAAAGATACAATACCTTCAGATAATGATCGAAATGATATGATGTGAGAACTTAGGGACAATAAGTGGTAAAAACCCCAGGTCTTTGCTATGAAGCCGTTCTCCACAGCAGATGCTTTATACCATCTGTTGCAATTCATTTTTAGTCTCATCTTCATATATCAGCAGTCAGCTCCTTTATGTTTCCTACCTCTTCCTTTTTCTTCACTTTCCTCTCTTAGCTCTGACAGGTATGTACCTGTACTGTACTAGTTTTATTCCTATGCTGCTGCTCTTTAGTTCTATATGTCTAACCCCTTATTCTGCAAATCTGTTCTTTCTATAGGCACCATTTCCTGTCAGAATGTTTATTTGAATTTAAGAAACTCAGCAGACTATTGTCGTGCATGTATGCAACACCGGAAGAAATCCTGAAATAGTTTAAAACGCCAAGATGCCATTTTACAAAATGAAATTAGGGAAAATTTTTATCCTACTCCTAATGTAAGAAAAGGGCATTTAAAAAAAATACAAGCCTCCTGGAAATCTGCATGCTCTTTCTTTAATAGAAATGTCAAAAAATGTGTTAGTTTTTAACATTTTAGAATGATCAAGGGTCCTAGAAGTAGCCATTCTGCAAATTTTCCTGGCAAAAATATACCTGAACCAAAATGCAAGAGCACATCACAGCTAAACAGTGTACTACTACTGCGATGAGAAAATTATGGAAGAACTTCTCTGATGTCAAAAATTGCCAAAACCTTAGCAAATAAAACACACTTTAAGTGAAAAAAAAAAAAAAAAAACAAAACCTAGAGATTCTTTCCCAAGCCACAGGTCTCATGTCTGGACCACAAAAAAGGCAAAAATGTATTCTGATGAAGAGCATCTGGATTTCAACAAAACTGCTCTCTCTGAACCCTTTTTGTTTTAATTCAGCACTGTGATACATAAAGAGACTTGACTGAATCTGATACACTGACATTCTGTGGCACAAGTTGCAATCGTGGGCCACCAAGTGAAAAATGACACGCTGCCATTCTCCTTTATTTTTTTTTTTTTTAACATTCCGTGAATTCACTGCTAGAACTCAAACCACTGAAAGAGAAACACTTCATGAAGAAGTCCAAGAGCACACAGTAACTCTGTATCGTAGCTCATAGGCAGCAAATAGCACACCTAGCAACAAACGGAATTAAAAATCTTCCACCAAACTTAACTGTTCTAAGGTGTACAACCAATTTTCCAGCAATTTCTTACATTAAACTGTCCAAAATCTAGTGAAACACTATAGGACTACAGCTGCTACAACTCCTTACAAAAACTGCATATTAGCTTCTGCAGAGCATTATTACCTACATTGTGGGGTTGCAGAAATACAGCTGAATAATTAACATAGTTCCAGCTACTTGAACAACAGTATTTTTTCCATCCTGTGTGAATTTTTGCTAGACCAACAACTAGTAAAGCTGTTGTTTATTAACCACCTAGCATTAGAGGCATAGCATTAGACACAGAAAACAAGGGCAGTTGTACATAATGATGCAATTTTCAACTTGTGGACATTTTTCAAGGAAAACAAAGTTTTAAGGCTGTACATAAAATCCACTTTCTTGTATGATGTGACTAATACTATCTACATCAATAAAAAAGTTTCACAGGCCAGTATAGAATGGAAGTGGGGTGATCTTTGTTTTTCTCTTAGACCATAACCTAGCCAAAAAAACCCATAAGGTATGTATCTATCCAGTCAAAGCTTCTTTCTACGTAAGTAAGTAATTCCTATAAAAAACATTGCCACTACTCTTCTCCAATATGTAGCATTGGAAGTAAGTCAGTTATTTTTCAAGTATCATATGATATCAGAGAAGATAAATTAATCTTAGAACATAAATACATTTATAAAATTATCTGCCGTGGAGACAGGTAAGTACTATGAAATCCCTCTTTTTATTACTCTATCAAAACGTTCATCTTGTTACACATTAAGCAACTACCATCAGTGTAAGAGTATGTGAAATCATAACCCAGCAGAAGTAAACATGAAAAGTAGTATTTGTTGCTTTATCTTTATAAAGGTTGTTAATTAAGGTTTGACACAAATTATCTCCACAATTAATGTTGTCAGTTTCTTGACATTGATTGTGACCTAGGCTGCTAGGCACTCTGACAGCAAACACAATTAAACTGCACAGACAGTAATGCTTATTAACATGAGGGCAATTTTGATTGAGAACTGACAACTATTTTCGATCTCCCTTAACAACAGTAGTGCATAGTTCAAGAAAAACTCTCCACAACACAGTTCATTAAGCACAGCAACAATCAATATGGAAACCTTCTACTGCAATTAAATCTGCCAAAAAATAAGATGTAATATGTTACCAGCTATGATACCAGAGTCTTTCAGCACTTTTGGAACTCTCCTTGGTAACATCAATAAATGCAGTTAAAATAACAAGAAGTGTAATTAAATAAAATAAGTGAAATTCACTTAAGATCAGCATCTCATATTTCTGCCCCAAATTCTCTTAACAGCATCATAAAAATTGCTGCAGATTATGTTTTAAATACAAGAACAAGCCAAGTTTTGCTTGTTTATATACCAGTACCTACCCAGATATTGATATGAATAGTGAATTTTGACACCTTGTCAAGCTAAAAAGAAAAAAATAATTGGAGTGGGAGATACCCATAACTTGGACTTCTAAAGAGTACCACAAGCCTTGTCATTCAGGAGCTGAGGGCTCCCACCATCTCTTACTCAGTATGCACTTCCTGGGACTCTTGAGAAGCTGAAGTGACAACTATTAAACACTGCAAATTACACTCTTAATATACAACAGAAAATTGAATTTATTGCTAGCTCACCTTAAATACAATGAGCTTGCATTTATTTACTTTAAAGAGTTTAACCCCATAGAAATTAGACTGCTGCTTCAATGAACAGTCAAGCTGTCCCCTCAGCGGCCACAACAGCTTCTGAAATGAGAGATGGTTTACCACTATCCAGATAGAAGTGGAGTTTTTTTGGACATTATGGCTCCATAAAATATATATTTTTAAGTGACACTAAAATAACTCATTTTGATTGGTACATTTGAATATCTTTGCATGAGCATAAGGCATTTCTTTCTTCCCTTCTGTGCCTCTACAGTGACTTTCTAAAGTTTAAGTAGAATTCTGAAAGAGTGAATAGAATTAATTAATTCACATTTAATCATGTTATAGAAAAATCCATTTTAAAGTTGCTGCTCTGTTCTCTGTGCTTTAAGGATATGTAATACTTTTTGTCTGCACTCAAATAAAATATCTCACAAAATACTTTTGAAATTCCTATTTCAGCCCCCTTTTTTCCACAGCTACTGAAAACTATTATTGTGTAGAGACATTTTTATGGACATACTTCTCTATGAAGAGGTGAATACATGGATAAGACTTCACCTTCTTTAAAGTGAGAGCTAATAGGATGCCTGCAGTCCAACCACAACTAGCTCAGCATGTGAACTTACTATGGACTGATATGTAGAGGACACAGACCCTAATACATTTGTTTCTAGATTATGTGTTTGAGGTGTATGACAGTTTCTCGTATAAAATAATTCAATTTAGGACTAAACTTCATCAGATGCCTGAAATATGAAAAAGTGTACTAGGTCAGAATAAAAAAAAAAAAAATCATACCATACTTTATCCTTTGTAGGCATACATAGCAAACGTAAATAAAGGCATAAGAGAAAATTTAAAATGCAGAGACACTTACTTCAAATGTCTCATTTGCTTATAAATCCACACATATTTGAGGAGACTCCTTAAAAATTACAGTAACTTTTTCAGTTATAAAGACTCATTTTGTACCAATAAAAGTTGGAAGATGGCAATCACAACTGTTCCCATAAAATGTTTTCAGCACAGACTCAGAAATGTAGGTTGACAGCAGTGTAAACAGTGTGGTCTGGCACACATACAATCACAACAATAATTTGCACTTAGCATAGCCTTACTGGTCTAGCAGCATAAAGTTTCATGGGGTATGCAAATGGACACACTCCGAGTAAAAAACTCTGTAGTGATTCTTCCCATGTCAAATTACACACTCAGAAATTTATGACATAGTAAAAATCCAAATAAACAAAATTTAAAAAACAACCACAAAAAAACCCCAAAAACCCAGCCAAGAAAATAAAATCCCACAAACCAAACCAAAGCAAACCAACACCTTCATCCACCCCATTTCCCATTTTGCAACTGTCACTGCATTCCACAGACTTAGGAGACAATGCTATATATTCTAAATAAAAAGGCCATAGACTGATTCATATTTAATGATGGAGAAGGTGGTGAAGACTCCTGTCCAGGTAAAAATGAACAAATAGGCAAATGTTGCACATAATCACAGTCTGATACTGTATTGATGCATTACAAATTACATGATTTGTTATTATTTTCACAATTCCTTCAGTAGTTAATACATTAAAATAATGTTTTATATATACACAGTACTTAATAGAAAATTAATAGCAATTTCAAAACACCCTTATATACAGCATTAGCAGCTAATTTACTCATTAGTAATGATTTGTGACATCAGACTGATCATTTTGAAACTAATTGTTTCACCTTAATTCTAACATGAACTTACAGAGGACCTGCACACTGGCTATGTGAGAAAAGCTAATTAGTTTTTATTTCTATAAGGACAAGAAATAATTTGTATTAATGAAATCTATATAAAGAAACTCCTAAGTTAACAAGTAGTATGCTCCTAAAAGCTCTTTTTCACAGTTTCTTGTTGTGAATGTCTTAAAACTGCCCCTGCCTTAATATCCTTCAGCAAGAGGAATACACACATCACAGTCTTCAGATGTCATCATACTCTGAGCAGTGGAATGGTTTTATTATCCTGTGATAAATGAAAATTATTGTTTTGTATCTTTCAACTTTTAAATGCATTTCAGCCATGCCAATGAAGTCCCACTGAAAATCTTGATCCATTTGGCACCCAGAAACTACTCCTAGGTACAAACAAGCATTTCCCAAAAGTTTGGGTAAAGGAAATAATTAAGCAATTTTACTTTATAGCCATCACAGCATCCTCTTAAAAATTCAGGCCCTACAATAGTCATAAAATCTTGATAATTTAATTGAAACACTCATCACTCCACCTCCTTTCTGTAATATGTATTCTTCAAAAAGCAAAAGCACTCAGAACAAAGGACTGGTCTTTGAGAGAGGTTTCTGGTTATGGTTATAGTTTGGGGCTATTTTTCCAATTTAGCAGTAATCTCCAGTTCCCAATCTTCAATCTGCCAGAGCATACCCACACTACTGATTAAGGAAGTAGCTCAAAAAAATAAATATATCACTTGCTGATGTCTCAAGGAAAATATGAAAAGTCAACCCTATCTTTTATATTTTCAAATTTCCTGCAATGGAGTGTCAGTGTAGTAGGCTGACCATTAGGTTCATTCCTCCCTGAAATATGAAATCAAATTGCAGACTTACGGGTAGTGTCTCACAAGTAGGATAGGTAGGTTACATTTTCCAAAAGGTCTAATGTTAAAATAGCACACATTTAATGTGTACCTCTAAGCTCTGCAAACCTTGTTACCAGCTCATTTCATTGTGGATTATGTATGCTTTTTTAGAGACAGACATTATCTGAGCCCTAGGGACATGGGAGGTATATGAACTAACACAGACAGCAGCAGACATTTATTTGCCAACTAATATCATTCACACACACACATGTTCATTTTTAGCTTATAATAACAGAGAATGAAAAAGGCTTTCACAAATACAAAAAACCTATGTGAAAAACCTGCGAAAAAAAAGCCTTTTACTAATAGTAGAGACCAATACATTCATGTTTTGAAGTAGAAAGAAGCTGAAGAAGTATACACTGCTGTTCTGTTTCTATTTAAACTGTTGCAGGCAACCGAATAACAATTTAAGCTGGTTTTGTGACAAATTTTTGGCACATTTAGCGTAAAACTTGGGCCAACCATTAACTACTGCCTTATCAGAGCAACACTGTGCTAAGCCTAACAGGAAGCCAGGGCTTATAGGCTATAACAGTCAGTCTCATAGATGATTAGACTAAAGGAGAAACCTCCCAAAGCCAGGCCTACTCCCACACCCATGCCCTCTTGCATTGCAATTCCTCAAATTGGGTGCACAGCCTTAGCTGTCAGTGCTACATATGTATTAGCTTAAATACAAAAGTTAGCTTTTCTTCAAATACCGCTACAGAAAACGAAAGTGGTATACATTTGCTTCTAAATCTTCCCTTACTTGCTCCATGGTCTATTCGGTTCTTTCCACACAAAAATCCTGGTTTACACTAGAGTTCAAGAAAAGAGCACCAGGATGTTTGGTTCTAGTATTTGACTAACCTGAGCACTGAAAGATGCAGACATGTGACTAAATAACACTCACCATCCAGTAAATGCATAGAGGGGCAAGAATTCTCCCTTTTTTTCCCCCATGCCTATAGGAATTCCAGCACTATCAACCCACTGTTCATGATATTAACTGAACTGCAGATATGCCTTTAAGTCATAAACCAGCATATGTTCAAGTGCACATTGCAAAACAAAACAGTATAAGCTTGTGTATATACACAGTATTTATCACAAAAATATATGTAAAAGCTAGGTGGAACTTAATTTACTCAGTTAGAAAGAGGACCTTGCTAGTAAATCCAGTACTAAGCCTTCTTTCAGCAGCAAATAAAAACCATGAAGTCTCTTGAATCTAAAAGGTTAGTGACGTGCACCATTTTATCCCCCAGGAATATTACATAACCTTGTCATATTCACTAATTTAACAAAAGGAAATTCTGCTTCAAAGCTCTCTACTGCTCCTTTTTCAAATTTTAATGTCTGCAGACTGCATATGAATTATTTGGTAACTGAGAGCTGACACTCCTTTTCAATGTGTAAAGTAAAAGCAGTAAATTTTAAAATGCCAGGCAAGCTGATCTCTTTCCAGAAGAGCTTTACTCCAAGAGAAAAGTAGGAATAAATGAGACACTACAAGTTTCAATTAGGGACTTGGAATATCTGGGTTATGACTAGAGAGATGACCTTTAGAAGTGTTTCAGTCTTACTAAAACCCTCAAAATACAGGTACCAAAATGAGGAAGCATACAGTGCGCAAAATTGGGGCACTGTAACAATTAAGTGAAACTTCCACTCATATTTTATTCATCTAAAAACAACAAAATGCATATCTTGCCATTTATGCTGATTACTGACTGCGAAAGCAAAATCAACTAGTAATAGTACTGACTCTACATACTAATATGATTCAATGTTAATGCCTGACAACGCATCCACATAAGCAAATTCTCATAATTCCTATTCAAGCAGAAGAATGCTTGTGTCTAATAAAATCTCACAGCCCATATGAACATATGCAATATGGGGAATTAAGGGGTTCAAGATGACTTTCTACTTGCAGAACAGCATTGGAAGATGACATGACTTGACATAAGCACAATTTATTGAGCAAAACTGTTAAAAAAAAGGTAGTATTAAGGCTACTATAAGGTAATAATAATTAAAAAACCTAGCTAGGAGAGACTCAAATCTCTTTCCTTCTTGCCAAGTTAAGCCTGCTTCATCCCAAAACTTGATCAGCACCTCCTTCTGTTAATTATAAACCAACATTTACCATTTACCTACAAAGATCTGTTATATGCAACCTAAATTAGATGTCCAGCCAAGTAGACAGAATACATACTCCTCTTACCAGCAAGCTCTGTGAGCTGTGCAAGGCAGCCCACCTTCAGCTGTAGTGTAAGACAGGTTAGAATGGCCCATAGGATGATGCACTGCTAATACATAAGCAGACATTCATAAACTAGGTCAGAAAACTGTTTATAGATACTAAAAAAGATTCAGTGACTAAAGGCCCCAGTGGATTGTCCCAGTTCCTTGCCTACAAGTCACTTACGATACATCAGTGTGGTTAGCACAGCACAAGCAGCCTGCTCTGGGATACGGCTATGTAGACATAAAAACACTGATTAGAATGTATTTACACTGGCAGTATTTTTGATACAGTGTATTTTCTGAGTCCTTCTATGTATAGGTCCTGTTGCAAATAACAACCACATTTTTTTGTCATTAAGGACAATGCACTGCAAAAATGCAAGAAATACTAGTTGTAAAGCGCTCAAGGCTCATCTGCTCCATGAGCCTCTATAGGGGGCTAAATTTGTTCTAGATTGTCTCTAGTAAAGTTAGGCCAGTATAGATCTGAAGCATAGTAAAGCATGTAAGAATATGAGAACTGAAACCTCATACAAAGATATGCACAACAGAAGTGTTGCCAGATCACAGATTTGATTAAAAAGAAGAAACATAACCAAAAGAAACATATCACCACATAAAGGTAAACTTCTAATCACTAGAAGTTCATTTCTGTTTTAATTCTGACATGTAATAGCACTTCATACAATAACATCTATTCTGCCACCTATTACCTAAAATCACTGAAAATACAATGATTTGATATCCTGTATATCAGTGTAGTGTTGTACTTGCTTTACAAGAAATCTTCCATGGTTAGTCAGGTTACTTCTGTAATTTTTAATATAATTTTCAGTGGTTAGAGACACATCTAAGATAAACCCGTAGTTTATCTGTGCCTAGCTTACATCTATCTCATCTATTTCTCAAAAATGTATCTTCCATTTTTCTGTCTTTAACATAAGTTTATTCTCTTTTAAAAAGAGATACCACAAAATCATAACGCTACCTATAACTGACACTCAGTCAAGAACATACTATTAAAACAATGGCATAAGACTTTGTAGGACACAATAAAACCCTTTTTCTTAAAATAAATAAGGAAAAAAAATTACATTTGACCTGGCACAGAGGTCAAATTTCACTCTGAAATCTGTCACAATGGGAAAGCATGATTCATGCCCATCTTTATAAGAAAAATAGAAATTACTAAAATATTACTACCAACAAGGATTTTATTCTTTGTTTTCTTGCAAAGGTAGATAGGTCTTTACAACTACTATAAAAATTATTTTTAAAAAATAGTGCCAGTCCTAGTCATGCTTTCCTTTTAAGTTCATATCTAAGTAATATGAAGAAAACAAATCCACTGAAGTTTAGTCTCAAGAGACAGAACTGGAAGCCAGAAGCACTGAAAGTGGCAGCTGGCTCCTGGACAGAAGGGAGGGCTGACAGCCAAAACTTTGTAATTCTAATCCCATCTCTGTTAATTGCTTGCTGTTTAGCTTCAGGCAAATTACTTAACCTCCGTGTCTCAATTTACTTAATTCCAGGATTATGCTACTTAGATTATGTCGGAAAACACAGGGAGGAGTATTACAGTTGTTACTGCCACTGTATTTACAAAATTTGTGCAGGGATTTGCGCTCATGCATTGAATGAAATGTTCCAGTTTAAGTCCTACCTACTTACAATATGGGTGACACTTCTATCAGGGCAAAGAAGACAAAAATGAAAAAACAAACCACACTCAAATCTAAATTTGAAGTGTCAGTAGAAATTGGTACCTATTTGAAAAACTTATTAGTCTTGGAAAACTGCAGTCCCCTGCATATCAGTATTGCAAATTGTTGGTTTAATTAGCACCCTTTTCTCTAAGGAAATGAGCTCACATTGCAGTGTACTGAGTAAAAACTGCTTATTTTGACATTAAGAAGTATGTACTCAAAGGAGTACTAAGAGGCATGTACTTCTATAAATGATAATAAATTATTTCTGCAAAATGTATCATTCTGCATCATAATTAAAATTCAGTGGTATGTGATTAATATTGTGTGTGTCCATTTAAATATTAGAATTGAACGCTTTAATTAAGAAACCATGTTAATTTTAACAATGACTTAAAATATTCATCTAGATAACAGTAAATATGTATATATATGTTTAGATCTAATATGCAAGTTCAGAAATTACAGATTTAAGGAAATTGTATTTTCCACATCAAGCTTCAGCAACCTCTTGAAAGTATACTTGAAAATGGCTGACTGTTTGTTCATCAGAAGAATTGAGAACCTTGGTTGCTGTCAATGGATTCAAATTTCTGCATGTCTTTATTTCAATGGCCTATTCAAAATGTAGAAAAATATCAAGTGATCAATCATTGCACTCCATCATCAGAGCTACTATCTTATAGAAAGATTACAAAAGGTAGAAGATAATCTGCATTGTTTAAAAATTATTTTTTCTCTGATTTTTTTCCTTCTGAATACAAAAAGACAGCCACAAATTAACTCCTCACAACAAAACTGGAAGTACTGACAAAAATTCTTATGAGGTTAGATTACTAAAGTTGGGGATGCAACAAATACAGCAGGGCACCAAACAGAACACAAAATACCTGGTCTCAAACATCCAAATAAAAACTAAATTGGGCTGTGGAAAGACAGAAATAAGAAACAAGACAAAAAAAAAAAAAAAGCTCACTTCCGTAAAAAAAAAAAAAAAAAAAAAAAAAAAAAAAAAAAAAAAAAAAAACTAAAGAGAAGGAGAAATTAAGTCAAACAGGACAGAAGGATAACCTAATTCAAGATGAATATCAGGTCTACTGAAGTAAAAATTTAAGTAAAAGTAAGATCTTTACATATTACCATAATACCAATCACTCACATCTCTGTAAAAAATTAAGAATGTTTGAAAACTTCAATTTCAGTGTATATAAAAGTTGCTTGCTCTCAAGGGCTGTCTAGAAAGTTGTAATTTAATCTTTATGTTCTTTAACATGCAATGCCTCTCATAAAATAATAGTAAAACCCCTTGAATGAATTACTGTATTGTTCATAAATCACAAGAATCAATTACTACATGTATTGTTCCTTCACTGAATGCCTTTAGAAAAGCAGCTTCTGGTTCTTCAATAATTTGGCATCTTACTGCGTCACAAGCTGGCACACACAACTGGAAAAAATTCTAATTAGAGTTAGCAATAAATGTTGAGAAGTTAGACTTTTATGCTTGCTCTTGTAAAACGAATCCTCTTTTAAAAGTAGACAGCTTTCAAAAAACTCCATAAAAAAAACCTTGGAAGGTTTTGGTTTCATTACCCTTAACTTATCGCTGCAACAGTAACAACATAATGTAACACAATATATGGTACCAAAACAAAAGGAAGGCGGGGAAAAGAATTAATATAACATTATTATTGACAGACCTGAAAATCAGCTCACTGAAGTACCAGATACATATTTTATGTGTTTGCCCTTAATCCCAGCAACACTTTTACTGATTAATAGATATGAATAGATATGAAGTTTGTGTGCTTTCTTCCTCCTCAATAGACAGCCGTATAGTAAGTTGATACGAACATGTTAACTTTAGTATCTGCCTGTAGCATAACAACACTGTATATAAAAGTATTTTGTTGTGATTATTTAATTAGTTGCACATGGGTATACAGCAACATATCTGGGTAGAGTAAAAAGACATAGAGTTTTCACTCTTCCTAATGCAGGAGCTTCCATTGGTCAAGGAATTCCAATCTGTGACATTCCACCTGGTATCAGAAACTACAAACATAATGATCTAAGCCTGTTTATTTTTAAGGTTCTTACTTAGTGGATGTAGTAGCTTCTCTGAAGTTGTTTCCTGTTGCTAGGACAGAAGTAGTAGGATGTTTCCAAGTGTTCCTTCCTAAAGACAAAAAAGCTATTTGCCCGGATATGGAGATATCAAGAATGAGGAATTTAATGTAGTGTATACAAGACCAGGTTATCAGGGAATTATTCTATGTTGTAAATATAAATTCAGAAGAAAGAAATACAGGAAAAAATCTTGAGGTAGCTTAATTTAAAGAAGACATGCTTCACCTTCTGTAGTTCAGAATTGCTGTTCTTTCAAGGAAATAATCATGCTTTCAGGCCAAGGTTACAGATTATCAGTCATGTAAAAAAAAATCAGAACTTATAAGGCTGACTATATGATGCAATATAGCAAAAAAAAAAAAAAAAGAAAGAAAAAACAGTATAAGAAAAAATGAAAGACCTTTTTTTTGCATTTGAGAGCATAAAGCTAATGTGTATAACATCAGAAAAGAAACCCAACACTTTAAATAGTGTCAAAAGCATCCCTCACCTTTGAGTTTACCCATACTGCAGTAAATCTTGTAATTACAGTCATATACACATGTTCTAGTCAGTTTTAATTAAGGTAAGGCAAGACAATTAACTGTTAGCCACAACTCCCTCAAGCAGGCAAAAAAGTAACGACATGGACCTTGCAGACAATCAGGCTACGCTGTCTGCCCAATAGTTAAGGTAGCCAGAGCATATCGATCTGTACACTCACAACTATGTTCAACTTCAGAACTGACACAACTATCCAACAATGAATTTTCAAATTCCCTATAATTTCTTACCAAAAAACCTACACCAATCCATACTCCCATTACACACACTTAGCTCCCTTGCTTTCTGCAATCCATTACAAAGACATTAGTTTTGTCAATATCAAAATGAGGTTTCATACAGGTGTGTAAATCTTTCCATACTGGTGACCTCCAAGTTCAAATCTCCTGTAACACCTGAATGTCAAACTTCTCTTTCAACCCACCAGTGCATTTTCTTTTTTCAAGTGGAACTGAGTTCTTTATCCGATACATATCTTGAGCCTCCCCTGCTCTCTCAGATCTGAGAATTTAAGCCCTTTCTGATCGAAGTAAGGGTTTATTTCTTAAGCTTTCTGATCGTTTCCCAGTGAATGCTTCCACCATGCCCTCAATTTCTTCCTTATCTTGTTTACAGGTGATTCCTCTGCACCATAGCAAAGGAGTATGAAATTAGTTCAACGGCTAAAGCATTACACTGTTAAAAGGCAGGATCCCTATGACGAAGTGATTTTAATTGCCAAACACTGCAAATAGAAAAAATATTCGATCTTGCACTGTAGAGCCAGAGCCAACTGTCTGCGTCATTGGTATTTGAAAATACTCATGCTCTTCTCCACATTCTGACCTTTCAGGACTGAATAAATTAACCTCTTCTGAAAAAAATAAAAGGACAATGAAAGTCAAGCAGGTGTGCATAGTTTTGTGTGAATGAACAATGAAGAACAGACTAAAGAGTCATACAGTTACTTCCAATGTCTAGACATTTACTTCTAGGAGAAGCTATCTTACTTCCCAAGATCACATGACTGCCTAAAAAGGCCACCATGGAACTGAGGGCAAAATTGAATGATGCAAAACAACACAGAGTATTGAAATAAATTCCACCCTGGATATTTCACACAGATTATTAAAGACATTATGGATTTTCCTTTCTTTTTTAAACTGCTTTTCTAAGAATGAAGGTATTAGGTTTTTGAAATGCTGTGAAAAATACACTAAATTTTGCTTTAGATCATAATACTGAAATAGTGGGGCCAAATAAAACCTGCTGTCTGGTATTCCTAAATAGATGCCTAAATAGTCCTAAATATAGATTCCTAAATAGATTCCTAAATATTCCACTTTTTGACCATATATCTAGACTTCGTATGCTCATGAAAGACTCCAGAACCAGCACTGCTTTTCAAGACAAAGCACCAGTTTCTAAAGATTTTCACAGCTATGTTCACAAAATGAAGGTTGTCTAATATATGGCCCAGTGAACATGTATGCATATTAACACAGGTAGATATTTTGGAGAATAGCTTTTTTTCTGAAATGCCACAATGCTACCAAACTTGACTAGGTTTCTGACACAACTAAATTTCTGTAAAAGATCATTAGAGTTATGCAATCCTTGAAGACTGGACTGTTTTTAAAATAGTGTTTTTCTATTTAATTAGAAAGTCACCTAAGTCATTGATTGGTACTATGTTTTGTTCAAGAGATTTTACCCATTTCATGTCTCTATGTAAAACTTTCCCTTTCTTGAGTGAAGTATGCACAATATGAACAGGTAAATTGATTTCTTAAATGAGCAGCCTAATTCCTTCACTATTGTAAGCTGCTCGATAATCAGCAGTAACAGTGATACTGCCTAAATTTTCATAAGTTGAAGATTTGGTACAATATTTTCAGATTCAGGTTGAGAACCACACGTACAGTACTGTGATCAGTTTACTAGTTACATAGCTTCCAAAAATGAAAAATTTGCGAACTTAGCTCCTTACGCACTTGATGACTGTTTCAAAGTTGGATGGATAGACTGATACTACTCATACCTCTGCTCAAGCAAAGACTCACCATATCAAGTAACCGTAACACAGAATACAGGATGCATTCTATAGGTTATGAACTAATTATTTGGGTGACAGGCACTCATACTACACTGCACAAAGAGTTAGTAAGTAAATGGGAGTTTTCTTATGAGATAAAAACAAACCTGTGTTTCTAATGAACTGATTCACATATTGTGCTTGAGTTTTGCAGATAAAAATATAAATACGTTTGAGTTTGTGATAAAAAATTTCTTCAAAAGAATTTAATACTAATTTACTAAAATTCAAGACTGGATATTGGTTTTGCTCAGAAAGTATGAGCACAGAATTTCTTTTCATAGAATTAGAGAACACCCTAGTTGAAAGTGACTCACAAAAATCATCAAGTCCAATTGTGGTCTTGAGTTGGACAGTCCTAAGACTCACACCATGTGTCTGAGAGCATTGTCCAAACTCTCCTTGAACTCTGTCAAGCTTGGTGCTGTGACCACTTCCCTGGGGAGCCTGTTCCAGTCCTCAAACACCCTCTGGGTGAACAACCTTTTTGTAATATCCAGCCTAAATCTCCCCTGACACAAGTTAATGCTGTTGCCTCAGGTCCTGTCACTGGTCACCAGAGAGAGGAGATTAATTCTGGAATTTCATTAAAGTATGTACAATTCAGCAAGTAGAAAACAGGTATCTATTTATCCTAATCTTTATTCTTGTTTCATTAATTGTAGTTGCTAATTAATTTTCTCTTAATCATAACTAACTTCTAGAGTTATAGTCATAAGGTAACAACTACAAGGAGAAGAGAGAGATATATAAACATTTCAAATTCATATACTGTTTGTTTAGAGTTCAGCATTTTTGAATGGCAAAATACAGGAGAGAGCGCAAAGCTGGTTTGTAGCAATGAAAGAAAATCTATCATGTTTTTTATGAATTTGGTAAACCTAGGTCTGCTCCTACAGCATAAAAAATTCACACTAAAGTAGAAATTCTAGCAGCCTGTAGTGAAAATATTCCCTGTGAAATGATGCCAAGTATGTATCTGTGTGTCCTTATATTAAAAAAATCACCATATGTATTGTATGAAATCCTTTGTAGTACTTCATCATGCCTCTATGTTTCAAAAGTCCTCATAAATATCCTGGCTACATTGGTAGAGGGCCTTAAGTTTCTCCATTTATTGATTGGCATGATCAATTTCTTCCAGGTCTGTTAGTCCTCCCTGTAATCTTGAAAGAAATCAAGAAAAATTCCAGTGAAAAAAAGCTAATGAGTGGGTAAACAATGATGAACATTACTTACATTACAAAGTAATAAATAATGTCAGCATTATTTAGTATTTGTAGAACATTTGGCACCCTCATAAAGTTGGATCTGACTTTGCTATATCCAACAAAAGCAGACAGGATAATCTTCCTCCAAGAATGATTAAAATCTTTCTCTTACCCCCTAAAATGTTTGTAATCTACTTATAAGGCCTGAGAGCTGACTATTGTCCAATTTAATACAATATATTGAAAATATGAAAGAGCTTTAGTCTGTAAGAATGGCATTAAAATGAATTCTATTAACTTTCTAACAATTGTTGAGTTTTTAGCAGCGCAAAATGCAGCTGAAGGGAAGATCTGTAAGTCTCTTCATGGATAACTATGGAAAACTAAATTTTCACTTGTCTTTCTTAATAGCCTGCAATGCAGGTTTACACAAACCTGTAAAATGGCCTCCAAAACAAAACATGTAATAAAGTAGTCACTATCTCTGCACTCTGGTTTGTAATTACTGGAGCTGTTACAGGAGAATGTTCATCAGCTTGACTTACAAGCAATTCTGCTGCTGACTCACAGATATTAAAATTACAGAAAATACATTGAAAGGTAATCAGTGATCACATTTATTAAGGAAAGAGCACATTTCAGCCAAGTGAGAAATTGAGAGCTTACAGTAAATACATCTTATGTCTTCAAGTTGTAGCTATCAACACAAAATACTTCCTCAATCAGGAAACTGACTCCAATCTCGTATTTTAGGGTCAAATTACTCTTTATTTTTCATTTTGCCTAGTGTACGTCCTAAGATGCTGAATCCTCGTTCACCTGTTTAGCCCAGAAATAAGTTTTGCACCTGTAAAACCACATCTGAGAGTGAACCGGGGAGAGAAGGAGAAACAGCGGAATGTCTGAGGCGGCTGTATTCAAAAACATAAAGATAAGAGCTTCAGCTTTCTGTCTTGGTCTAGGTTGTCTGCAGCGGGAGAGAGCTCTCCTTTGCTTTTAGTTAGTTTTTTTAGCTAGCTGAGGCAGAGAAATTCTCCAGACTGTTGCTTTTCTTTTTCTTGGAACTGATTGGCGCTGTTCTGGACCGAAAACCCAGAAGAATATTGGGAGCTCATGCCTATGACCTACAGGGCCTGGGATACAGCATTTTCCAGCAGAGACTGATAAGAGACTGAGTGAGCTGAGCTACACCCCACGAAAAGGACTTTCTGAATTTGCCATCTCTCCAAAACAGCGAGAGGTTTTTTTTTGTTTGTTTTTTTTTGTTTGGTTGGTGTTTTTTTTGGTTTTTTTTTTTTTTTTGGTTTTTTTTTTTTTTTTTTTTTTTTTTTTTTTTTTTTTTTTTTTTTTTTTTTTTTTTTTTTTTTTTTTTGTTTTGTTTTGTTTTTTTTTTTTTTATTTATGCTAGGGAATACTTTGCTTGCTAAATAAATGGGTTTTTTGCACTTTCCTCCAAGGAAATCTTTTCCCAACCAGAAGGGGGAGGGGCCACTTGAATCTGCTTTCAAGAGGAACCCCTTTGGAAGTTTTCCTCCAAATTAGCCCTAAGCCAGGACAGTCTAAAAGGAATTCAATGTCTTGTTTCATTTCAGAGAATATGGGATCACAGGCAGCAGATACCCCAATTATCACTCACATATTAGAACCCAAGAGCAGGATGTTCAGCATGGAGAAGGTCTGGGGAGCTCTTATAGCAGCCTTCCAGTAACCAAAGGGGTCTTAACAGAAAGAGGGAGAGGTACTCTTACCAAGAGCAAAAGCAGTGACAGGACAGAGGGTGAAGGTTTTGTACTGAAAGAGAATATATTTAAATTGGACATAAGAGAGAAATTCTCTCTGTGAGAGCTGTGAGGCACTGAACCCATCCCTAGAAGTGTTCAAGGCCAGTGTGGATGGGCCTTTGAGCAATCTGGTCCAAATGGAACGTATCTCTGTCCACTACAAAGGGTTCTGAACTATAAGTCATTCCAAGTCCCTTCAGACCCCAACCACTCTATGATTCTTATCTGCTAGAAAGCTTTTCTTACATATTCATCATTCAGATCACTCCAGATTCTGTTTTCTAGTGAAATAAACATCCCAGCCAATATATTAAATCTGCCATTGATAACTTAAAGAAGTTGAGACTTCAGTTCTCCTTCTGCTATAAAATATCAATCTACTGTAGCATGTAATGAGACATTTACTTTCTGGAGCTGTAAAAGTGAGACAAACAAGCTAAGCTACATAATGATAAATGCCATTGGTTTCATGAATCTGCATTTTTATACTTCTGTCAGGATCGAAGTCTGCATCCATACGAATTGGCACGCTTCTGAACTTCCAATTTTTTGCTCAAATTGTAACATGAAGAATCCCTTAAGTTACTATTTAAAAATGTAAATGTTTAGTGACTGTCATTGACCTCTTTCACTACTGAAAAGCCTATAACATATTATATGGCTGATGTCAAATATTTATTTAGGCTGCAGTTAAACTGTAGTCACAAAAATTGATCTTGTTCATGTAGACAATGTGTATTTCAAAAAGAGCCATATATGTGACAAATATATGGTCAAACAGCATAGTGGGTTGACCCTGCCTGGGTGTCAGGTGCAGACCGAAAACCTCCTTCACTCCCCTCCTCAGCCTGTGGAGTGGAGAGAAAATACACCGAAAGACACACAGGTCAAGAGAAGGACAGGGAATTCACCAGGTACTGTCACAGACAAACCAGACTCAGAGAAATTAGTGTATTTATTACCAGTCAAAGACAGTAGGTTAACAGGAAATAAACCTTTCCCTGACCTCTCCCTTTTTCCTGGGTTCAACTTGATTTTTGTTTTTCTCTCCCTCCTGCTCTTGAGCATCACAGAGGGACAGGAAATGGGGCTTTGCTCTGAGTTCATCACACCTTGTCTCTGCCACTCCCTTCTCCTCACTCTCCACCCCTGCTCCAGTGCAGTGTCCCTCCCACAGGTAACAGTGAACTTCTTCAACACAAGTCCTTCCAACGGAGGACTGGAAAAGACTAAGGAAACCTTCAGGAAAAGAGGAAGGCAGCATGGATCCCCCACAGGGTCACAAATCCCGTCAGCAAACCCCAGCTGCACCAGGAGCTTCCCACAGGGCCGCTGCCTTCTTTGGGCACATCCACCTGCTCCACCGTGGGGTCCTTCATGGGCTTCCTCAGGGGCTGCAGGGCACAGCTGCCTCGCCGTGCTCTTCACCACAGGCTGCAGGGGAATCTGCTCTGCTGCCTGGACCACCTCCTTGCCCTCCTTCCCCACTGACCTGGGGGTCTGCAGGGCTGTTTCTCACATATTCCCTCCCACTCCTTGTGCTTTTCTGCCTGCAATTGCCACAGCATGGCAAATTCCTTCCATTTCTTAAATCTGTTATCCCAGTGACACTACCACCATTACTGACGGGCTTGGCTTTGGTCAACAGCAGGTCCATCCTGCTACCATCTGGCACTGTCTTTGCTGGACATGGGGGAAACTTCAAACAGCTTCTCACAGAAGCCACCTCTGTGGCTCCCTTCCACCAAAAACTTTACCTAACAAACAGTGGTTACTTTCTGCTTAACAACCTGCCGGATATCTCTGTATTCTATACCACTGTCAATCTTTCCAGACCCTCCTAAGCTTTTACTTTTCACAATTCTCTGATCTGTTCACTGAACAACTTCAATGAAGAATGAAAGATGCAAAGGGCTTACAGCAAAGAGCCTGAGCCTGAAGCCTGGCAGATGGCCAGGGAAAGAAAGCCCGTGTAATTGCATTATCTTGCACCGTATAAGGAAAGAGAAAGTTACACGAATATCTTTGATTCTAGCATTTCCCACTAAGTAAAACCACAGAAATCTTCACAAAGTTGGTTTTTTATTCCTATTAGAAAAACGAATTCTACAGTATAATATGTATTTATACAAGTTCCAAGTCATCCATACAGTTCTGCTGATATGTAGGAGCAGCATAAAGCAACCTGTAATCACTAAAGCTGGTATGTCTGCCTGAAAATAGGACACAGCCAACCATTATTCTACTTAGTTTAGAGACAATTTCTTATAAAACAAGAAATCCTTGATCCCATGAAACCTGGATTAATTCTCAGGCTATGCAGAACAAAACTTTCACTGTTTTTCTTCCCATTGGTTTGTCCTTCCACAGCTCCTGTCATGCTTACTATGTCAACCAAGACTGTGTTCCAAACAATCCTCATATCTTGCTTTTCATTTGTCTTGTTTCTAAATCACAGATTTTCTGCTCACATCTTCCCACTCCTGTATCTTGGTATAAATCATTCCTCTCCATCTTTCCACAAATGCAGTGTTTTCCATTAGGACCATGAGTTTTGTTAACATGAAACAGTAATTTAAAAATTTTCATTTGAAACTATTTGATCAACCATTTAGCTTCAAATTCATCCCAGTGTTAGCAGTTTTTATCTCATATTGTAGATACGAGATCCAACAATCTTAGTTCTGGAATATAATCTAGAAAGTCACATATACACCTCTTTTTCTTAAGTTTCACCATTACTCAAAGGAATAATGCTATACTTAATGCTATGGTATAATAAAAGATCATAAAGGAAAACTTCCAGACACTGTAAGCAGCAGAGATGCCAGTAATGTAACTATCTAGCCAAGACTGGCAAAGTATGTCCAGTACATATTTTATTTTTAATTGTTACATTCTTATGTACTCATATGCCACTAACATTATAACCACTAAGCTATAATGGTGAGAATACATCAGATGAAGCTACAGCTGACAAGTTCCCTCTTTTTTCTCTACTACTAATACAGTTGCAGTATGGTGTTTAACAGAGATTATTTCAACAGCTATTCCAGTTTGCTGCTGCACATTTGAAAATGATGCAATGTAACAGCAATGGACATCTTCCTCATTTACATTCACAGCAAACAATTAAAACCTGATGACTTTCCTTTTTTAAATAAATCTGAGTCAGATAGTTCCATCCCTTAAGTATAAACAAAATACTATGCTGAGTTATTTATTTTAAGATTCAACTGCTATATGGCAAACATCCTGCATGCCTCTGTCATATGCACGTCATGCAACGTTTTACTGCTCAGATTCAGCAAGAGCCTAAGCACAAACTTCAAGCTGTCAGATATAACAAGCAGGATGAATACCTGTCTTGGATATCTATTCAAAATTTCAAGGAAGAGGTAGATGTCAGACACAGAAGTTCTGCCCAGGCATATCCTGTATTATTTGGCTTCTCACTAATACACCATTTTGCATGGTCTTACTTCTGTCACACAAGGATACTTAATGAGATCAGAAAGAATGAAGAAGGATCAGGTTGACACTTCCTCAACACAGTCACCTGTTTTTCAGCTTCTAAAGAAGTTAAAGAACATGTTTTCACAGATCTCTTTGTCCTTAGTTCAGCATAAAACAGAAGAAAATGTTAAGGCGTAAAATACTCTCCATTAAGGTACTATGCATTTACAACTTGTAACTCTAGGCCATTAGCAACCAAATTTCTATTCTAGTACCCACTCCTTAAAATTAAGCTTAGGATGCACCCAGGAAAACATCGCAATGTATAGCCTTTGTATTTTCCTGCTGATGAAAGAGCAGACCATTCACAAAATATCAGTTAACCTTTTCAGACATACTTCACATTTTTTTCCCATGTGGAAAGAATTCACTTCCAAAAAGCTAAATCTAGCACAGTTTCTATTAAGCACAGTTACAAACATTAGAAATTATCTGATCTCAATTCAGTTGTGAAAAAGTCACAATAATAATAATAACAATAAGAAGAAAATTAAAAATTATTTTAAATTATCCTCTAACAAGATGATACAGCCCTTAAAAAAGCCATTAAAAAGCTTTTGCATAGGTGTATAAAGTGTTTCATATTTTTAGCTGTGCTTTCAAGTGCTTTCAACGGAATCACTCCCTTGTCACAATTTTTGAAAGAAAAAAGTTTGTGAAACATCATCCTTCTATCTCTCCCATTTCAGTTTTTGTAATTTCACAAAGCTAGTAAACGTAAAATTACAAAAACCTTTGAAATTAGTCATTATTAAGTTACTTGTAGGTTTTCTGATTTTAGTGAGGTCCTCTCAATGAAGCTTGAAAAATAATTTTATTAGAATGTGGACCCTATAATTAAGCTCCATGAGATTCAAGTAGTTTATGTAATTGACTTTTCATTAAACTTTTCATCATCTGTCACAAAAGCCGTAATTACAGTGAAAACTAATCTGAGTTGCACACTAATTCCCAAAAAAGGATTTAGCCTTACATATGGGTTTTCAGAATTGTGTGGGTATTTCAACTCCAAAAATCAAAATTTCAGAGATATTTGTTTAATCTTTTTTCCCTCCCTAGTATCTTCCTGAGTTTTGGAACTGGACCTTCTGTTTGCAGTTCAATTATTCAATCTAATGCTGATTATACTGCTGTACAAGAAGTCCTAATTCAAGTGTAATCTCATTACAGATTAAAAAAATGCATTTAAAAGACAAAAAAGTTCAATAAACTTCAATTAATTCATACACTCCATAATGACAGCAACAAAATATCGAAGCAATAATCCTGATTAAAACTTTGATCTCAGCTGCAGTATTGTGTTCTACTAGGGGTTCTGCTACTGGGAGAAAATATTTATTTATTTATTTCAAAGCTTATCAGAATGCAAAGAGCTTCTCAGTCCTTAAATTATGTGTTCAAATACATCTTCGATGACTACCAAGGAAATTTAACAGGTCATAATTTACAGTGCTTTAATTTTTTTCTGAAGAAATTAATGTGTTAGTAATTTTTTCAAAGAAAACTCAAAAGTTTGCATAATCCCCATTTCAATTCACTTGGTTTAAAATAAGATCTGCATTTGAATTACTCTTTATTTTAGAAACTTAAGTAATTTTCAATGAACATTAAAAATACTACAGAAAAGCCTATGTGCACCAGTCATTCTTTACTTCATTTTAATAATTCTTGATTTTTAAAATATGAGAAATAGTAATAATAGTTTTTTAAACCATAAATAAAACTTTTACAATAACTCATAGGGAAGGCAAAATCTTTGTTTTTTAAATCTTCTATCACACATAGAAACAGAAATTATTCCCTTTATGATTAGTAGCAAAAAATTATAAAACCTCTACCCCTATTTCACATGCCCAGGTCAATAACTGTTTTCTATTAGTACCTGTTTCGTTGTGTCATAAAAGGAACATTTGATTGAAAAAGCATTCATTAGCACAATATGCATAAACTGAAAAAAAAACCCCATTGACTTGAGAATATTTAATTTATAACACAAGCCCAGCTGATACACACTGAAACACAAGTACAACATGCTCTACCCAGAGTTTTTGAAATATTTTCCAGTAACTACTGCAAAAATAAATAAATGCAAGCATCACACAAAATACAGTTTTTGACAGAAAAGCTTAGCAATGCAAATATGCATAAGTTTCTAGATGGTGAGGCCCTCAGTATGTTTTTCTTTGTGTAACTCCACTACATGCAGTGCTTGTCTCTACACATGGTGCAATCCAATATTAGTGACACCTCTTTATGTGCTTACATGATGCTGATCAAAATCACCACAACTATCAATGGAACTGACAATTACCTGCTAAACATGATCCTTTAGGATGTGAAGCCATGCTCTGGCCTCAGTCATGCCCTGTGTTATGTTATCCCTCATCTGTGCTTACTTAAAGCAGCAGAGCTCACTGCTTCATGGGAGAATGACAGACTGCTGTATGCTTTGAAGTTAAGCCTGTGTGTTTCAAAATGCCATGAAATGCTATGCAGAAATTAGCAAAAATGTAGACCCCACAACTAGTGTTGTAAGCCTAAACTCTATTCCACTCCTCTACTTGTAAACCCAAACCTTTAATAAGCTACATATGATTTAGAGTCAGTATTTCTTAATATCCAATTAGAATAAGACCATTAATGGTTTTTTTATAATAGCACTTAGCTTATTAAGACACATAAAAGGTTTGGCTCCCTTGGGCCACTTTTATGGGCCATATATTTAGAGCTGAGAAAGCAATACCCACTTGAAGAAGGACAAAACCTAGTCCAAAATGTGCACCACTGCATGGTTTCCTATTTCATTTCCCATTTTATTTCCCTAATTCAGATGTATTAGAAAATCCCATTTTAAGAAGTAGAAGGTTTCTATTACAGACAGATCAAATGCCCAGCAACTTTAACTGTATTTTAAATTCATCATTATCCCTGGACATAAAACGCCATTGCTACTGCCACCTATTAATAAATAAAAAACATTCTGACCAAATATACATAAATGCCCAGATTAAATAGTTAAAACACAATTTTATTTTATTTTGCAATTGATGGTCATTGTGCACACTTTTTCTATTTGGAAAATCATTACTATCTTATGGAGAAAAAAATAACTCAGGAAGGAGCTTTGCAAGTGAAACAGAGCAAATTTACAATATTTTGAAATAATAGTTTCAATTTACAATGTATCTACAGGCACGACAATATATGTAAAACTGCATTATAAAATAAAGGCAGAGAATACCTAATCTGAGATATGCTGAGCTAGATAACTATTGGTATACTCAGAAAATGACAGTGTATCATTTCTCTAAATGCAAATCCAGCCATGTAAGTAGGAAGTGAACATTACAAATGTCTCATAGCTGCTGACAGTTACCTGTATAAAATCAGTGGATCATCCTAGTAGGCGACTTAATGTAATTTATTTCCACGAATAAACCAACTACCTTCATTAGCCATTTCTGACACCGATGCAACTAAATGATGAACTAAAACCCAGTGTGAACCAATTTTTGCAGAACACCTTCCTGAGGCATTGAAATAGTCTAAATTTGAAACATCGCATTTCAGTCAGAAGGATTATTAATCTCACCACAGCATAATGACAGCAGTAGTTGTCATGATGCAATAAATAATATACAGGCAAAATTAATTTTCCATGCTGGTAGACTTCAGGAAAAAAAACATTAGTGCTTAATGGTCTCAAACAAAAACTGCCTTAGGAAGTCTGACGTAAGCTAAGAGGAGTTGAAATGAAAAAAAGGTAAGATATGGTGCGGAGTACGATGAAAATAAAACCGTATGTCTGTATCATCACATTTTTAGCCAAAATACACACCTCCTAACCCCTGTTTGCAGCTGCGGAGGTTCTCTCACAGTAAGATGTGTGCAATGGGAAGGTTCAGCCAGAATTTCTGATAAGCAAATCATTGCACAGAATCACAGAATCATCAAGGCTGGAAGACACTCTACAGATCATCCAGTCCAACCATCAATCATCTAGTGCAACCATCTTATTTACCAAGTAAATTTGATTTACGATAAAATGTAGAAAGTCAAGCTTGATTTAGCTTCATTAAAAAAAAATGCTTACTATACCAAATATATTTTTATGTTTCTTCAATTCTGATCCAATTCAATTAACTGTAGTTCAAGCAAAACCACATTAACTACCTTAGTTTTGGTGCACCATTTCAATACACTTAATATCTTTATGGTATATTTACTGTAGAATGTCATGGTTAAACCCATTCCTATCACTATAGGGTTTTGTTGGGGTTTTTTGTATTGGTTTTATTTTATTTTCACATTTACCACCAATGGACAGAATAGACATGAATTTATAATGAATTTCACTAAAATAAAGACAGAGTGAGGATTACAATTCAAATAGAAGAAGTCAGCGACTTCTTGGTACTGTGCATTTCTTCTGTGAGTATTCACAGCTGTAACTTCTATTCATAGAATACAGACTATCATTGTTTTACACAGAATAACAGAATTGCTGTAAACACATTATTTCATGCTGATTCATGTTAACATTACTTGATTACTGCCTGATAATAGGAATGATCTTTTACCACTTCTGTGATCAAGTCCTAATGTTTTACTGCACAGAACACTTGATTTGCATTTTACTTAAAAAAATTCAGGATCAAGCCAGGATGGGACAAATTCAGCAATCCATCAGAATTAAAAACTGTTAGAAGAAATGATCAAAAAAATGTGATTTTAATGAAGAGCACCTGAGCCCTGTAGAATCAATACTGTGTATGTAATAGTGTATGCCAGTAAAAGAAAATTTGAACTTCACTTTAAGAGTAGGAACCTACTGTTACTTTTAAGGTTTATCTGCAGTCTCTGTTAAGTGCACTGCTTTTTCAAATAAGTTAGCTGACCCACTGGAGAATAAATAAACATAATCTAGAAAATAAATAGTCAGTGGCCAATACCTAATTTAAATTAAAAAAAAATAAAAAAAAAAAGAAAGAAAGAAAGAAAAGTAATATTGTGTTGCTATCCCTCATGGGAATCCAGCTTCATTACAATCAACAGTGTGTCTGCTTTGTCCTTGTTATGCTCTTCTTTCATGCATGCTGAGCTTTCCTTGCTCACTGCATTAATCACTGTCCACAGCTGGTATGATTTAGCTGGGGTTCTGTTAAGAACATCACAGACTATTCAAACTTCAAGTAAAACAGTATTTATGAATTAACTAGAGTTTAATAACACACTACAAACCTTAGCAAAATCTTGGGCTTAAGTTCCAACATGCAAAAATGTTACATAATTCTGCATAATATACATGTAATTTTTTTAAAATATCTGTTAAAAATAACTTCACTCTTGAACTTACAGTAAGCATCAGCAAAACTCTACACTTAGCTAAAAGTAGTATTTTTTTTTAAACAAGAATCCCTATCTTTATTTTCTAATTAAACATGACTAAACGGGCTTTGGTAACTTCTGATGCAATTTTTGATAGAAAAGTCATTGGTTTCTGTGGTAAAAAGTCAAATGATGCTTTATTTCCTTAGTTTCCTTATGTCTTTGCCAGGCTGCTTATTAAATTTAAACAACGACAACAACAAACAAAAAAAAAACCACCAAAAAACCCCTACATGCAACTAGAACTGTCCACAAACTTTCTCCTTCTTTTTTTAATCTTTCTCATACCCATAGACAGAAACATATGTAAGTCAAGAATTTCAATGGAGCTCTTGCCAATAACAGAGGTCTAAAAAATACACCCATTTAAAGAAGGCACAGAAAGATTCTGATGTATGTATATATGATATTTTTTAAGGGGAATTTCATTACTAATGAATCAAATTTTTCTTGTTCTTAAGAGTGCTACAGGTTTTCTTTACTATGGATCTAACAGGCTGACTTATGAAAGGAAAGTGCACCTTGTGTTTAAAAAAAAATCACAACTCTTTTCATATTTATGTGAAGACTGTTTTAACTTTAAAGTTGCAACAGTTATAGCAAAGTATTATTATTCTGGTCAGGATTTTTGTTTTATATGACTCTGCCTTCATTATCACATGCAAATGTAACACCAGAACCAGTAAAAATGGAAGTTTATGCAAACAGACAAGATTTCTCAAGGAAAAAAAAATTATTCTCTTTTTCCTAGCAACATGAAAAAGTAATTTAACTATCTACATTCTCACATCAACTTGCAACTAATGCATAGTGCAATCAATATGGTGATAAAACATATTTTGTTCATACGTTTACCCACAGCCAGTTTCATCAAAAGAATAATCAAGTTTCTTGATCCTCCTTCAAAAATATAGTCTACACAGCCATTACTTAAATAGCACATCTGTTTTAGGGACCTTTTTTAATGTACTTCAAGCAGTATGCACTCCCATGATGAGACCCAGAAGAGGTATTATCTTTGTACCATTCCAGTGCATAGTCCAAAGAAGTGCCACACTGCTTTCTACAGAGTTAGACACATTACTTTTCAAGACACTGTCAGTGCTAGCAGTACAGAGACTGCTGGCCCAGACACGCTGTGGCTCACTGCTGTGATCTGTTTATGGACTCTGCTGGGGTCATCAGGGGGACAACCTGATAGTCTCCATCTCATCTCCCTCACTCACATTCTGCTATCCAACACCTCAATACTTCACACTGAGGCTTAAGGATCATTAGCCTTCTCCATCCCATGACTCCAAGTACTGGTAACCCACCATATCACCACATCCAACACTGCTGGAAAGCTCACCTTGCTTACCATTATGAAGGTGATTAAAAGAGTCATGGATGACTCTCCAGCCACCATTTACTTCTCTGGATTTTAAACAGGACACATGCTTACCAGACAAAGCATGTGTCCTGTTTACTCTTACTCTTTATTACAAGAAAGGGCTCTGCCACTGAACCTGTCCCAACCTTGGGAACTGGGAAAAACATGAAGACATGCCAAGCAAAGGTAATAATTACTTACCTTAAACTGAGAAATCTTACACAGAAATGCACATAAATAAAGAGAAAAATTGGTATCTTACAGGAAACAAAAAAGAGGGAGAGGAGGTGTAAATTATTAAAAAAAAAAAAAAAAAAAGAGGGAGAGGAGGCGGAAATAATTAAAAAAAAAAAAAAAAAAAAAAAATACAAATAAAGAGAGAAAAACTCTTTACAGCCTCCAGGATATCTTAATGTATTTCTCAGTCACTAAAATTTGTGTTGACAGTTCATATAACTTCATGTAAAAAATAGGTGATTAATTCTCCCCATACTTTTTTTTTACTTGGATGCTCAGTTACTTCATCTCCATAGATGTCCAGATCTAACCCAAATGATCCTCTGAAGTGTATCAAAAATCTATCAAGCAGCATATCCAGGTCCTAGAAACACCAAATATTTGAAGTTGTTTCCTTCAGATCAACAAGCATTCATAAGCCCTTCAACAATAGTGATAATAGTCAAATTATGAAATTTCCGAATTTCATCATTTTTGAAAAAAAACAGATAAAAATTGTCTCTGAAAGAAATCAATACCTAATTCAGACTGCACTGCAAAGAAAAAATAACAAAAACACAATGATGCAAGAGCTTCTCCTTATGATTCCTCCAGGTCCCAATTCAGAATGAAAAATGAAGAATCTTCTTAATCCTTAATTACTTATGATGAAGATTTGTGAGTGAGAAGGTCCATTATTCACACCCAGTGTATGGGCACAAATTGTTACTAGTGACCATTCTGCTAGAACTACAGTGATTTTCTCATGTGTGTGTCATTTTGAAAGGATGGCAGAAACTTGCAGCTGCTCTGCTGTTGATCATATAAAGCCACACGAGTTCTTCTCATAAGAGAAATACCTTACCTCACAGCCCATTTTACATTACCCAAAGCTTTACCTGGCTTTTCCTGAAAAAAATAACTGTTCTCTAGTATGGGCTTTTCCTACATCCCACCAAAAGACACTGCCCATTGCACCAGTGACACTACTGGGGTTGAGTAGTCATTTAAAATATTAAGTAACTTCAACAGGGATGTGTGGTGTCTTGAGGAGAAAACAGAGCTACCTACAAAGTTCTTCTGTCCAAAGAAGAACTATAACAATATTAGTTTAGAAATACCATGAAACTTCATAAGCAGACACTTTGGAACATGTGAACCTGTTCAAAAGTCCCTTAGGAGCTCAAGGATCTGGGCAGCACTTAAGGCACTGGATACTAGATGACTTGTCATTTTAAGATCCCACTCACAGGCTGGAATTGAATGGTGATGGATGCATGGAGACAGAATAACTGCTCCTTCCTTCACTCCATATACAGATCCCTTTTTGCTTAATGCCATGATCCTTCCTCAAATATATGAAAAATAGGTTCTGGAAGAAAATTATTTACAGCTGGTAACGATATGAGTAGAAATATGAGATTTATGCAAAGATACTACAGTTGTGATTTCAAGCGTGTTGTTCCTCTCTGTGTTTGATCTAATGAAGACTGACACAACTACGAGTGACTGATTCTAGCTGAACTAAAGGATATTTACAATGAGCCTGAGACCTTAAAACATTGACACAGTTTTATCAGTTATAAAATGTTTTTCTATCTTCATGGTGGTACTCACTCCCAGCATCAGAATGTCCAGCAATTTCATTGTAAATAAAAGTTGCACTATTCCCAATATTCCCTAGGACTTTGATCAGGATTTTCATATTTGTTTTAGTCAATTATTCACTGGTTTACTTAAAAAGAAGGTCTTAAGAAAGTACTTTAGACTTTAAACCATACTTCATATTTAGACTGTGCTTTGATCCAAGGGTTTAGCAACTGCAGAAAGTTTGAACCTCATTCAAACCATCCATGAAAGAGGGTTTTCCTTCTGACAATTTTTCTTTACTCTGTGGAAAATTATTGTGCATGTGTGAAGACTGCCATAAATACCAGCTTTTCAACACCGAAAACCTATGTTGCTGAACCAGAAAAAAAGAATTTCATATACTGTAAGCAAACTCTAGGACTACTTACTCCTCTAGACCTTGATCTTAGTTTTCTTTATTTTAAACACTTCAAAACAACTCTGCAGCACTTCGTAAGATACCAGACTGAGCACTTAAATGCTACATCTATAACTGAAATTTACAGAGCAAAAATTTTCTAGAGCTGGGAAGATAAAACAATAAATAAAAAGATAAATAAGAAGAAGGTGCAAAATATTCCCATTGTAATATGGAAACAGAGCAAATATAAATTAAAAATCACTTTCATAAGCCTAATAACCTGCATCCTCTTATATATTTCTTGACAGAACAGGAAAATCTTTGAAGCTAAATAAATATAAAAAAGCTTTCCATAAAAACATGAGGTCAAAAAACCTAGTACTTTGTGTAAAGGGGTGTTACAAACACAGAGTAGTCCTGAATGTTGGTTTAGTTTAGGTTGGGTTTTTTTAGAATTTATAAAGGAGAAATTACATAGGTATAAAGAAGGGAGAATACAGGCTGCATAATGAATTGATTTTACACCAAAAAGACTCAGTAGTAACCAAAACATTACTGGAACAGTGAAACGCCAAACTCTGGAAGCCAGAAATTTTACTTATACCACGTACATGCTTACATGAAGTTGATATTTGAGATATTTTGGTTTGTTTTTTTTTTTTTTAATTTCTTATAAAAAACTAAAAACTGGAGGTTAAGCAATATTTAACCTTCAAATATAGAAATCTTTATATGTAATAGAAATTAACTTGCAGCAAGATAGAAGCACCAGAAGCTTACATTTCTACTAATGAGAGACTGGTTTAAGCTCTGCACATGTTTTTAAACACTAAATTGCATTTTTTTTCAGGATGTGAAAATTTACACATAGAAAAAAAACCACACACACGTATAAAAGCAAAAGGGGAAATTTTCAAAACCTGTTTTGGAGACAAGAAATCAGTTTGCTAAAATATTTCATGACATTTACAAGAATAACACCTTTACCTTTTGTTTAGATTTTTAGAGAAGAATGGAAAATCTTTTTATTTTTAAAGAATTTTAGAAGATTTTAAAATGAAGGAAAGACATTACCTACAATTAAACATTTCAAGCAACACAACATGAGGTGTTCCCTGGATCTTTATTTCTCAAAAATATTATAACATACCCTATATAAAAAAGAAACAAACCAAACTGTACAAAATAGCTTTCAGAATTTATTCCCCAAAATAATTAAATCCCCCTTATTTATTACAAAAACTCTGGAGAGTGCACACAAGATTTACTTGGCTCAATCTTCAAATTTAAACTTTTTTATGAGAGTCAGCTTTAATTGTCTTCTTACAAAGAAGAAACCAAAAGAGGAAGATACAAAGGGGCACTGTTTTAATGTAAAATTAAGACTACTGCTGGATGAGGTTGCTATACTTTGTATGATATATGAGGATTAAATGCTTGTCATTTTTGAATTTGAAGACCAAAATGCAAATAAGTAGTAAGTAAAGCTAATCACAGAATCACAGAATGGGTACAGTTGGAAGAGGCTGCCATTAGGGTCAAGCTGAAGTGGGATCACCCCGGAGCACAGGATTGCATTCAGACAATTTTTGAGTATCTCCAATACGGGAGACTCCACAGTCTCTCTGGGCAGTCTGTTCTACTGCTGAGTCACCTGCATAGTAAAGAAGTTCTTCCTCATGTTCAGGTGGAAATTCCTGTGCATCGTTTTCTGCCCATTGCCTCTTGCCCTCTTGCTTGGCACCTCTGAATAGAGCCTGGCTCTATCCTCTTATCTCCCTCCCTTCTTCAGATACTGACAGGCACTGACAGGGTTCCCTCTCAGTTGCTGAACAGGCCCAGCTCCCACAGCCTTTCTTTCCTCACAGGAGAGATGCTCCAGTCCCTTAAACATCTTTGTGACTCTCCACTGAGCCAGCTCCAGGAGCCCCATGTCTCTCCTGTACTGAGGAGCCCAGAACTTGGCACATCGACCTTCCAGGCAAGGCTTCACCAGGGCTGAGCAGAGGGACAGGATCACCTCCCTTGACCTTCTGGCCATGCTCTTCCCTAATGCACCCTATTGTGCCACGAGGGCACACTGACAGCTCACGGATAACATTGGTCATATGCACTGCTCAATAAATGTAAGTTGTTTTCTGACTATTTTTCATTTTAACAAAATGGCTATTAATTGTGAGAATGCATTTTAAGTGGTATGAAATATGGTTGGTCCTTTTTTTTTTTTCAATTTCATCTCCTAAAGTAAATACAATCAAATATTCAGTAAAGTACAAAAATATACTTTGCAAATACTAATCTGACTAGATCCCAAGAGCATCTGTTAGTATTAAGATGAATCTCATGCAGTCACCAGGAGGTAAGAGAAGTCAAAAAATCATTCCAGCCTTTACAACAATGGAAAAGGGAGAGAAAAACATAGAGATGTAATACTTAGAGAGAAAAAAACCAGAGAATTTCACACTACAAGTGGTCCCAGCTTTCACCTGAAACAAAAAGCAGTTATAAGCCTCTTTTTCTTAAAAATGCAAGAATGATAGACTCACTGTCCTGCAAAAATTCCTAGTAGACTTCTCTTACCCTTTTTGTTCTCAACTGATTTTTCTGATTGCAAAATTTTAAATAGCTACCAAGCTTTTTAAATTGAACAATGCACTTCAGTTGACACTGAAAAAAATAAAATACATACACAAACAGTGAAGAAGGTACTGCATTTTTAATGACAGTTCAAACTGAAATGAATTGTAAATCTCAAAAAGCTAAGTTCTTGGTAAACATAAGTCTTAATATTGTTTCCTGAAATTAAAAAAGTGCAACAGAATGAAGAACAGACAAAGAAGCTGGGATTGAACATTACACTCTGAGTTCTTTGAAAGAATAGAGAAATCTGTAGGTGTCTTTTTTTTTGGTTTTTTTTCTGTTTTTGTTAGGGTTGGGATTGAAAGTGTTTGAGATGGCATTTTGTGTTCAGACTTAGATATTTATTATTTCTTATCTATATTGTAGTCTACAAGTTGTGAGTTTTATAGCATTTCACTAACAAGTTACAAAATGGCTCCGTATTTATCTCTATACGGTTTTTTATGCAATTAGGAAATGATACCTAAAATATTTTTATTTTTAATCCAATAACTAATTATTCATATCCCACAACATAGACTTTTTTAGACAATTTTTTTGTCTAATTATAAAATACCACCTAAACCTATGAAGAAGGTAAGAAGCACTTGTCACCACCCTAAAACTTCTATATTAGCTCTTTATATTCTATAACATTCTAAAATGTTAAATTGTAAGTTTTCTATTATGTGATATGATACACTTTTATTTAAACTACACACCTATAATTCTAGTTTTATTATTTAATTTTGGAAGCTTTCTCTATGGCCTCAGGTCAAATGTAATGTTCTCTTGAGGGTCTCTGTTATTCTACACAGAAAGTCTAAAATCCTCAGTACCTAGGGTTACAACGCGTAGGGAAAATTTTAAATTCCTGATTTGGAAAAAAAAAACCCAAAAAAATTTGCATTGTTTCAGAAGGAAAATTAATTCTTGTTGTAAAAAGAACAGGCTTTTTAAAAATTTATTTCCAGGCATTGCAAGAGGCCTGAATGCCAGAAGCAAGAATAAAGAAAATTATATGATAAAAAGTTCACATTAGAAATATTAAGCATCTCATGGGACCCAGCCAGACAATCCCAGGATCCTAAGGGAGAGAATGGCAGACAGAGATGCCAAGCCACTCAAGATCTTATTTGAAAAGTTGTGGCAGTAAAGCTAAGTCCAGTGACTGGAGAAAAAGAAACATCATGGACTGGCCCAACTATCTGATCTCCATGCCCAGTGAAATTAAGAAAAAGGTCTTCCTGGAAGATGGAGCAAGACAAATGAAGGCAGGGAGATAACTGGAGACAGACATGGTTACAGCAAGTGCAAATGCTGCCAGACTAATTTACTTACAATAACTGTGTCAGTGCGACAAGGGAAGAGCAACTCATGATCTATGCAGATTTCTGTGAGACCTTTCGCACGGTCCCTCACAATGTTCTAACCACAAAATTGGCAATATATATGTTTGACAGATGCACTATCAGAAGAAAAAGAAACTGGATAGAAGACCACATACAAAGACAATGGCATCAAGTGGAAGCCACCATGAGGGTGGTGAGATACTATAACAAATTGCCCAGAGAACTTGTAGATGCCCCATCCCTGGAAGTGTTCAAAGCCAAGTTGCATGGGGCTCTGAGAAACCTGATTTAGTTGAAGATATCTCTTCCCCTGGCAGAGGAGATTGGACTAGATAATATTTAAAGACTCATTTTAACCCAAACAATCCTGATTCCGCAATTCTTTGAAAATGAAGAAAAAGGAAATCAAAGAGAGTAGATATGCTTATCACTTCAACAAAACCCAAGAAATTGTCAATGCTACAAAGTGTCCATAATTTCCAATTTTATAGTGGCACCACAGGATCACAGAATATCCAGGAAGGTCGGGACCATGAAGATCATCGAGTCCAAGTTCTGGCCCTGCACAGGATATCCCAACAACCTCATCATGTACCTGAGAGCATTGTCCAAATACTCCTTGAACTCCAACAGGCACCTGGTGGCCATGACCACTACCTTGGGGTGTCTGTTCCAGTGCTCACCCACCCTCTGGAGGAAGAACCGTTCACTAATAACAAATCTAGAGGACTAACCTAAATCTACCCTGACACAGCAGCCATACATCCTGACTCCATATCAGCACAAGCCTTATAGGAGCACTTCAAATTGAGTAAATATCTCTCATAGTTTTCTTCTAAGTCCTGACTGTACTGATTTTTTGCCCGTGAGAAGGTGGAGCGACAGAGCAGCTGCTCTGCAGGCGCCCATCAGCTAGCAAAGGTTAAGCCACTGCACTTAAGCATAGCAATGAAATTTACTGAGACTAAAGCTCATTTCATGTCTACAAAATTAAAATCCCAGTAAAAACCAAATATACAATACACTATTTTCCTTTCTATGAAGAAGTATTCAGTTTCGTGGACAGCAGTATTATCTACATCTGGACAACAGAGGACCTTTTTCCCCCTAATCATTAATGAAATAAGGCATCGAAATCTCTTCAGAATACATGTGTATGAATGTAATGAGAAAGTTAAACTAATCTTTACATTCAGACAAGCATTAATAAATTTTAGACGTTCACAGAATTCCAGCTATTGTATAATATATCAGCATAATTCTATGATACATTTAAAAAGACATTTCACATTTTAATTCCACTGAATTCAGCAGGACTCCTTAGATAAGAATTTAGGCAACAGATTATAGTCACCTGGATGTTACACGTTGACAAGTACATTCTTTAAAGTCATGCCAGGAGTTTCCTATTGACCAAGAGCCTTAGTTTGTAACATCTTGTGTAAGAAAAATATTTAACAAGTAGATGGCAAAAAGATATTCCTACACTATATCATGTCACAATGACACCAAGATTATCTGATTATCTATACTATAATAAAAGCCATTATCACAATATAGCTAGGAGAATCCAAATAAAGGATTCTATTTAATGCAATTGTAAGTCAAATAAGAAAAAAATCGTCATGTTATTATATTTTTAATGCTATATTTATGGACATAAACACAGTCGGTATGTGTATAAACACATACATATGTGTTGCAGTTGAGGTAAATAATAGACATAAATAATAGAAAAAATGTAAATAATAGAAAAAAAACCACAAAGACGTAAATAATAGAAAAAAAAAAAACACAAAGAAAAAATGCAACCAGGATGAATCAGACCAGTGATTGCTCAAAACTGGACTATGCTAAATGAATCTATTCTCTTTGATAAAATGCTTGGTTTCCTTTGATACAGGGGAAAATGATACAACTAATATATTTGTATTGAGACACTGTATTCTTCAGCAAAGCATCATGAAATGGGAAGTTAATAGTTAAAATTAAAAAGAAAAAACAGTGTCTCTTTAACAAACTATCCTGAACTATGCCAAAAAAAACCCTAACTATAAAGTTACATGAATTTGTATTATTGTTCTTGCAGGACCAATTTTGGGACTTTAGGAATGCTAATTATTCACTTGGCTGCAGAAAACAGAATTAGCTAATGATATGTGCTAATGGTGATACAAGGCTAAAAGGGATTGCCTTTTGCTATGATGGAAGTTGTTGCCATTATAGGAAAGGATCTAAATATCACATTAAAGAAATTGGATCTAGAGTACTGAAACAACTGAAATAAAGTAAGTTGCCACTTAAAAAGTACAAGGTAAAGTGCTTAAAGACAACTGCAAAGGGTGCATATTATATGCATCAAAAATACATATATATATATTAATTAATCATGAAATTATGAAAAGCGAAAGAAATGCAGCTATTTCAAAGGCTAAGAAGTTTCTGGAAAGAATATGTATACAGTTTCCTCACAGAGTTGGAGACAAACTAACACTACTGATATTTAAAAAAAATTGTATTCTTTGACAATATTACATCCTAAAGCTTACACAGATGTCAGTTATCCATGTGCAACAAAGTGCACTCCACATGGAAAACATAGAGATAAGGCATACCATGGTAAGAAAAAGAGATTGTGTGTTTCAGAGAAGAATCAATAAGCTTACAAAAATAAAGGCTAACTGCTACTGATAAGTACTTTGGAAAGGAGAACAAAGAGACTAGTGTGTAAACACAAAAGAAGAAGAAGGTTTATTCAAATGATAAGCAGAGTTATAAGGCACAGCCCAGTTGGTTATAAACAACTAACTCTCAAAGGAAACCAACTTAACAATTTACCATTTTCAGGACAATAATCTATTTACCATCTTAAGTAGCAGTTCATCCCTTAGGATCCTTCTGGGTATCTTTCAACTAGAACCATGCAAACATTTAGAATTTTGCACATGTTAAGAAGCAAAAAAATAAATGTGTGAAAATTCTTCAGAGGGAAGGGGCCAGTAGAACAATGCAATGTCAGGAAAATCAGGAACTATAACAGAGAGCTACCAACACCTAAATTAAATCTTTTCAAAGGCAGGTGAGTTTCTGGGTGGGTGGCTGCCACTCTCCTTTTCATTAATCATTCAATAGTGCTGATTAAATTTTTTTACACAGATGTATATGTGATAGAGAAAACTCAAAAGTGCCCTTTCTACCCTTAATTTCTGCCGTTTGCAATGTTTTACTGGCTGCATCTACAAGGTTAAAATAAAAATTGTGTTACAAACTGAACGAAACTAAGTGTAGGCTACATATTAACCCTAACCCTATACTTTAGAAATAATATGAGTTACCAAATGGTTCATTTCAAAAACTAATTCAAGATGAAATTCAAAGGTTTAGAGCTCTGGAAGAGATGTATTCCAATGTTGAATGAGACTAATTTTACCCCTCTATGGCGTAACATCCACCACTTTCACATTCATGTCCTATAAACTTCCTTTTGAGATTCCATTTGCAGAACATCTGCCTTTGCAAATGATGAGAAATGGAAAGATGCCCCATGACAAACTAGAGCATAAAATCCAAACAGAACAGATACTCATTTTATTTCATGTTCAGCTACTGATTCTAATTTACTGATCAGCGATTTTAATTTACGTGATCAATCTCTGTGGGATTTTAAACCCCTAGTGCCTGGTAAAATTCAATGGGAACCAGGCATCCACCTTTCATATGCTTTAGAACATCCCCTCTTTGAATACTTACTAGAATAAGACTCTTTTACAAAAATATAGCCCTTACAAGGTAAATGCTCACTCACTCTCCCAAAAGACCCAAACAACAAAAAAACAAACACACAAAAAACTTTTATAAGAAAAAGGTGTAAATAATAACAAAAAGAGAAAAAAAATTTAGATGACTTTAACCAATATACGTATGTGGCAACTTGGTTTTTTTATCTAAAAATCCTGCATCAATTTCATAAATAAAACTCATAGAATAAATCCTGGTTTCTCTCTGTGCCACCGTTTGGTGTTTTTTTTTTTTCTTTATATATATGGATAGTTTAAATCCAAATTTAGTGTAGTTCTGTTCTGAGTGTTATTATATAGGTGTGTCTGTAAGGTAAAATTTTTGCTTGCTTATATTAATTTGCTGTTGATTGATACTAGTAGCCTTTAGAAGAGAACTGAGAAAGGAGCAAATGCCAGGTGATCTACATAAGCCTTGAGTGCCTGCTAAGTGCCTTTTCCAATAGTTCTTGTTCTGGACCTTACTTCATTTCTAATAGCATCTTGACCAACAGAATTCTAGCAGACTGTTAACCCAGCTGAAAGTAAAAGGGCAGAAATAAAGGAGCTTGATCCACAGGCTGTATAATTTTCTTAATTATAATATTAATTATTTCAAGGCAGCCTGGGTTGGAGTCCAAAACTACAAAACTAAGGAATGAATACAACTACAGGGGAATTCCAACCACCAAGATTGTTTCTCCAGCTGCCACTGGTCCAAACCCTGTTACAGGGCAAAACCAGACAGATAAATAAATGAGTAAGTGAAGACAGTTACAGTTGTCATATCTCAAATGCAAGGAAGTAACAGAGATGACGGAGAACAGAAAGAAAATGCTGCTTGCATCATCTGGTATAAATACTGGTTGACCTCCTTTTCATTCTGTGATGTCTTGCAGCACTGACATATGTACTCCACAATATGGGAAAAGGAGAAAAATCACTTATGTGAGGACTCAGACAATAAGACACTGTGTTAAAGGTGGGGGGAGGTGGCACAGAAGCGAAAGAGAAATAATGACTGAATGCACAAAAAATTATGCTCCAGGCTGAGAGAAGAGAAATGCTATTAAGACAAGTCACGCAATTGCCACTATAAGCACTGTCTGCATGACCTGATAATAATTTATTTAATGAAATAAAATTTTATCTATTCTATAAAAGATAGTACCTATCAAGAATGTTTGTATCATTACAAATAGTTATAAGACATTTTATTATACAAATGCAGTATTCTAAATTTAAAAAATGCATTATTATTTTTAAATTTATTACTGAATGCCTAAAATATACCACAGGTTGCTGATAAACAATATAGAAATAACATCTTATTTCACACCAAGTTTTACTTACTACAATATAACTTGAAAATGTTATTCTGCCACAGTCTTGCATGACTTGGGCCTCTCAGAATATCTAAAAATTAATTTTTTTATTTAATTGGAACAATAATTTCATGCCCAATCAATAGGTCAATCAGTGTATGACTAATTAAATGAAATTAAAACAAGCTGCAAATGTATCCCTCAGTTTCTTTACGAAACCTACCAGTAAAGCTCTGTGCTTCTAAGACAGATGCTGAACAGCTGCACTTGGAGGTTACTAACCCACACTTGTTAGAGAACCCAGATTTTGAAAGAGAAGAAGCTCTTTCAAAGACATTTGTCCAAATTCCAAGGAAATAAAAAAAAAAAGAGAAAAAATGCAGAGATGGCAGAAGTTGCATCAAACTTCTGAAAAAAGCTGAAAACAATATGAAGTGTTTATATTCTCATGTGACTGAAAGACAGGATGCTACAATATTACTACATTTCTCAAGTTACATCACTGCATTTATTTGCTGAATACTTTTTTGAAATATCTTCAACATTCAGATTAGATTTCAATCACAATGTCTTATTTATAATTCATTTAATCCTATTCTTTACTTAGAAAAGTAGCTGAAGCTGATGCCAGGAGGATAACATGAATAACAAGCATAAGTATTGCAACAGAAAATGTTTTTCATTAAGTGATTTCTAACTATTATTGTGATAAGATGTCTTTATACTGGTTTTGGAAAAATGCTTTTCAAAAGAAACAGAATTCATATACTTTGACTATTAAATAAATCAAAAGCACTGAAGAAAGTTATTCTAGAATACCATTGATACTGAGACTGCCACCCCATGAGGTAAAGTAAACCTGCGTGAAATTTGGTGGTTTCTATTGTTACTAACATTCACACAAATCTGGCTGTATTGAGTTACACTGTTGTACAGCAGGAGAGTAATTGATACCACATATATTTGTAAGATTGCTGTGAATTCAAACAGCATAAGAACATCTGTATAATCTACATGCTTTTATAGAAATAAAAACTTTGTTAAATACATATCCATTAGAATAGCAAACTGTCTTTTAAGATATTCAAAGCCTTCCCTTTCCTAAAGGAAAAGAAGTCTTAAATTATAAAGATATTGTGTAGATATTAACCTAATGAATATGATTTTAGCACTCCTTTAGTATATAAAAGTGTGTTTAGCATTATGTCTGGTCTGCATTTGAGCTCCTTTTTTAATACCCTCTAGCGTGCAGTGAAGCTGTAATGGTAATTAAAGTGCGGTACCCTTGCATATATACCTCGGTACAAGTATGCTACATTTCAAAAAAAGGTTGCAACAGATATAAAATATATTTATTTCTCCACATTAATCTTACATGCATTTGTTAAATTTGCATTTCTAACTTAATCTGACAATTTGCTTACAACTATCCATTTCTGAGATTTTTCATACCTTTTGAGCTTATCTTTATCCTGGAAACTAATTTATTTTCCACAAGTATTCTTCACTCATACCCAAAATCCTAGAGCAAATCACTCTTTTTTTGAATTACAAAAAATGTTACAGAAACATTTTCTTTTGTACTCTGGACATCCATCGATTTCTATACCAGATGAACAGAAAAATGCATCTGTCCTTTTCTGTTTAAATAAAAGTCCGAGGCAGCAGTAGTAGCTGATTAGTCATTATTTGGAAACATCATACCATTAAACTTTAGTTCCTATTTAAAGATGATTTTGTATCGTAGGAAACACCACTGGATTACTATTTTCACTAGACAGAATAGTCGAGGCTTTCAAATATTTTATTATCCAATCTGTCATTTCAATTAGTATAAACTACCTACATTTACCTTCTTTTTTTTTTTCTCCATCTGTGTGTGTGACATTTCACTGATGAATAATTAAATGCAAGAGAACAATTTCAGTATTGTAGCGCAGTACTTCCACCTATGGAATTCTGCCACTCAAAAAAGAAAGCACAAATATTCACATTCCTTTGTGATTGGCCTGCAAATTCCTTATGGCACAGGAAAATAGCCAGCCTAGAGGAATCAAAAGAACAGGTTGGTGGTTTTTTGGTTTTTTTTTTTTTTTTTTCCCCATTTTGTAACTGTTTTCACCATCATTAAGCAGTTTCCTTATCACTGTGCTGTACTTAAAGTCCATTTCTTGTAATTATTTAGTCACTTCACAAACAGAATTATTAAATTACATGGCTTCACTGCACACTAGAGGTCGAGATGTATTGAGATGTACTTTTATTACTTCCAACCAGTGAAAGAGGCAATGCCTTGTATTACAAATTTTCGGTCACCACTGGGCTTCTCACTCATTATTGAAAACAAACTAGCAATTAGATCCAAGAGTGAACAGATGAAAAAACTAAATATTTTATTACTAATAATTATATACATTTGACATCAACATAGAACCATAGCACTGTTTGGGTTGCAAGGAACCTCAAAGATCACCTAGTTCCAACCCCCCTGTCACGGGCAGGTACACCTTCCACCAGACCAGATTGTTCAGAAACCAACCCAGCCTGGCCTTGAACACTGCCATGGATGCAACTTCCACAACTTCTTTGGGAACCTGTTCCAGTGCCTCCCCACCATCACAGTACAGAATTTCTTCCCAAGGTCTATTTTAAATACACCATCTTTCAGCTGAAAGCCATTGTTCTTTGTCCTGTCACTACATGCACATGTAAAAACTCACTTTCCAGCCCTTCTGTAGGCCTCTCTATGGTACTGGAAAGTGCTCAAAGGTCTTGCCAAATCCTTCTCTTCTCCAGGCTGAACAACCCCAACTGCTGTCTCAGTCTGTCTTCATAAGAGAGCTGTCCCAGCCCTGGGAGCACTAGTGTGGCCCTCCTATGGACTCATTCCAACAGATCTGCATTCTGCTAATGTTGGGGGCCACTGAGTTGGGCCACAGTACTCTCGGTAGGGTCTCGCAAGAATGGAGTACAAGGCAAGAATAACCTCCCTTCACCTGCTGGTTATGCTTCTTGATACAAACAAACGTGAGGAATAGAAACTTAAAGAGTTTTCCTTCAACTCATTTTAAGGATTTTTTTTTTCAGAATGCTGTACAACTAAAATAATTCAGTATTGTCTCCCATCTTTAAATGCTACACTTCCCTCTGTTACAAACTTCATTAGAAAGTCAGGAAACTAAAAAAAAAAAAAAAAAGGCAAAAATACTAATGAAAATCGATTCAGGACTGCAAACAAACCTGACTTGAAATGAGAATCTGTTTTCCTGACATTCAGTAGGAAAATATACACTCACTTTCCTTTCCACCCCCGCTCCCCACTACTAGAACAAGTCCAACTGAACTCACATTTACATAAGTTACATAGTAAGTGATACAAATTTTTTAACTCGTAGGTTTTCAACATAGATACTTGAGAAAGTAAAACAGTAAAGGATCTGTTTACATGGTAGGCATTTTGATTCAATGGACTTCCAATAACCTAGTTAAGAACTTAGTATTGGTATGTACTGAGCATGTGCAGTAGTCTTATTATTAAAAAATCTAGTTAATTTTAAAAATAGTTTAAAAATAGTCTAAAAATAGTTTTAAAATCTAGTTAATTTTATGGCTTTTATTCTTTTATTTTAAATACACTAAGTTTATTTGTCAATGATTTACTTACTGCCTCTGGAACTTTGATGTAGTGTTTCACACAGTGTAAATTTAGAGAAAGATTCAAGTCCTGGACTCTAGAATTTAAACAGGATTTTTCCAACTGATTTCATTTGTGCAGCATTTCACCCACACACTTAAAAACATTTATTATATAGACAACTAAAAGTACATTTATGAAAACAGAGATTATATCTTCAGTGGAAATAAATACTAGGTTTCTTAGACCTCAATCACACGGTTCTTTGCTATAAGTAGCATAAAACTATAGCCTGTAGAATTTGGAAGGACAGACTCTGCTTTTCTGTGTTACCTATCTCTCCTAGTTGTTTTCTTCCCTCATGATTGCATATAGTTGTGTTAAGACCTCCAGGCTCTGGGTTTGCTTTCCATTGTAAATACTGTGATGTTGACTTTTTTATGCAAAAGAAATCTAATCCATTATTAACCTGCCCATTTGTCTCTCATTCTTTGTGTGTTATGGAAATACAGTATTTTTGATAGTATAAGGTATCACATTCTTAAAGCTATTTTTATAAAATTAGTAGCCTTAATAATACTTTACTTCCATAGTCAACAGTTGAAATACAACATAAAAATTATTAGGGACACACCAAACCTTGAGAGTGCCTAGTCCAGAACCTGGCTGAGACCTGGGTCAGCTACAGAACCTTTCCCAGAGTCGTGCTTTGTTCAGTTTTAAGTATCTCCAAAAATGGGGATGTAAACACTTTTGACCTATTCCAGTGGTCAGTTAGTCCTGGAATGACAGCAGTAATAACAACAACAACAACAGTGTAACCAGTAACAATTATAAAAATGTTGTATGTTTTAACAGAGCTTCATGGGCCTCTTGGGCTGTCAACTAGGGTTCTCTGAGAAGACTGCAGCTTTCATATCTTCAACCTCTACCATCAGGTATATTTATATATTCACAGGTAACATCTGACTCAGCCTTCTTGTATTGGGCCATGCTGTCCCAGCTCTCAATTTCTCTTTGTATGACAATATTTCAATTCCAGCACTGGCTTTGTGGGCCTTCAACAAACTCACTCCAGCATGTCCCTGTTTCTCTTCTACTGAAGAGCCTAACACAGAACCCAATAGTCCAGATGCACCTGAACATGGCTGAGTGAAAGAGAAGGATCACCTCATTCCTGAAAAATATCGTCTTCCTTACCGCAAGGACACGTCACTGATTTATGGTCAACTTGGTCAACCGGAACTCCCTGAACTTTTCTGTCAGGCTGTTTTTTTAGCTGGTCAGCCTCCAGTGCGCCAGGGGTTGTTCCCTCCCAGATACAAGGCTCGCCACTTCCCTCTCTTCAACTTCATGAGGTTCCTGTAAACCCATGTCTCCATCCTGCCCAGGTCCCTTGAATCATCATCTTGTGAAGAGCTTTGATAAAATACTTTATATAGTGACACAAATTTAGGATATTCTTTATTTTCATTTTATTTTCTTAATGAACCAATGCATGAATGTCAATGTCAAGTATATACAAGTGAATTCCTGAGGAAATGCCAAAAAAAAAAAAAAAATCAGACACATATTAATGGAACACTTGTTAGAATTTTAGTAATAAGTGCTTTACATAGAAGTTTCCAGGATAGAATCACAGAATCATCGAGGTTGGAAAAGACACTTAAGAAAAGTGAGACCAACAATTAATCCAACACTGCCAAGTCCACCATATAAGAAATTCTTAAGGATCAAAACTACAAATCTTTTAAATTTTTCCAAGGATGATGACTTAACCACTTCCCTGGGTAGCCTGTTAGAGTTCATAACTCTCTTGATGAAGGAATTTTTCCTAGTATCCTAGATGTTTTGCTTAAAATAAAATTGCCAGCTGTCACATAAGCCTGAGAAATCAGCCACTGTCAATGATGTAGTTTTAAAAAGATCTCTATTTTGATTCAGTTTTAGCTAATAAGCATGAGCTGAAGAGTTTAAGCACTACTAGCCCATTTAGTATTAGCTGATGCAGTATTAGGTACTGAATTATCAGCTGATGAAATTGCTAGAATCAAATTTGCATTTTTGGTATTGGCATGCAGACTTAACATTACAACTGAGAATAAGGACAGGTCAATGTACAACCTGGTATCATTAAAGCAAAACATTAACCATCCTTTATCCAAAATATTTTTATTGAAATACACATCCACAAAAGAATTCCTACAAAAACCATGAGCAATAAAAAATAATTCTTAAAAAAATCAGTCAGACCTTTACAACAAACTTGAATTACGTGGTTCATTGTCCAGCATTAAATAGCTATAGCCAGCTTGGTACTGAATTTCATTTTTCACTGAGGTGGCACACATAAGATGCAGCTTGTCTGAAAGTACAATGAATAGGCTAGGTTAACGTCTTCCCAGTGCTGTTTGTGCTGCAGAGTTACAGTGCTATGCACCAACTTCATGCCTTTTGACAGCACAACCACCACAAATGAAGAGTTGCATGAAGAACTGAAATAGCAGGTCTCAGGGGATCAAGAAAGAAAGCACTAAGCTTTACTGTTTATTAGTAAGGTGTAAGTGCCAATCATTTAATGATTTAATTACTGAGAGTAATTAAGATAATTCACAACAGCAAGACTACAATCCAAAAACAGGGGTTTTACAAAACTCACAGTTTTTAGGCTAGGATCCTGAGAACTTTATTTTTCTTACAGGTAGTTTATGTGAAGGCAGTGCTACTTCACTATGAGAAAAATGGCAGCAGAATCAATGAAACATAGACGTTTCATTAATATAAAAGTATTCAGAAAAGCAAAAAAAAAAAAAAAAACCTAAACCTTGCCAGAATAGCAACTCTACAGATCCCACCATCTAGTAAATTGGGGTAATATGGTACATTTTAGCAATATTACGATTCTTAAAATTCTTTGCAGAGATGGAATGTAGTTTTTTTAAAAAGCAGCATACCTGTGCACAATTACAGTCCCTTTTGAGAAGGTCTGTATAGTCTAGACAGATAAAAAATTAGAGTTTGGCTTCAGTTTTATGTCATTAATTAGTGGTTACCTTTTCTTCATTGGAAGTACTGAAAGATCAGAAGATAATAAGTCTTGTCTGTCTGACTGCTTGTCTGATTGTACAACACAGATAAAAGGATCTTTGCGAATTTTTGGAAACAATTTTGTCAAGTAGAATATTGAAAATGAGACATATAGTGAGAAAGCATGTCCATTTGAGTATGAGGAAAAGAAAATTGCTGCTGCTTAAACATTAGGTTGTAATACTCCTTTACTGACCTCTAATGAGTTTCTGCAATTCACATGAAATTCCTTTGATGAATTTTTCAGTCTATTATTTCCACATGGGTGCTCCTGCTTTGTTTCTACTTAGTGATGCACGACTGACAACATTTCTGGACCAGATTCCAAGGACGCTTATGAAAACTGGTGCATATTTTTGACATAAAGAGAGAAGTGGGGAAGCTAGCACGAGGAAGGATAAAGAGAGCTGAAGGAGAAAATGGATGCATAGGAAGAGACACAAAAGGCAAATCAAGAACATAGGAAATATTAATTGTTTCACTAAGAGTGTGAGGCCCACGGATATTCACAGCACAGCTGAAAAATCAGGCACCCTCTGGTGCCAAAGAACATGTAGTGATGAAGTTCAGGCCCAGCATGCTGCTGGTCTTTGCAATTGCACAGCAATCCTTCTGCATTCCACTCAGACTAGCTAAAGAATACCTCCTGACAGCAAAAAGCATGCCTTCTCAAAACAGAAAACAACCCCCCCAACTCCAGTCAGAATGCACTCCAGCTTTGCCTGAAGAAAACTGGGCCACAGACTGTAAGAAGTAACTCACCTAGCAGAGAAGGTGTAAGGACAATTGTTGCCCTAAAGGTCCCAGGATTTGGAGCTGGGTACTTAGATCCTGATAAACACAAAGACAACTTTGGGAGAATAAACACTGTTTCTAGACCATGGATTCTGCTAACTTTGTGCAACTTAGGGTATTTCTATTCCGTAGAAAAAGGAAAATGCATTAACTCTCAGAGAAATTTTGCACACTCCTTTACAAGCTTTTCAATTAGGAGCATTTAGAAATAAATACTCTAGCAGTGAGATTTAAATTACCCTAAAATCCAATTTACAGTTAAATGGTATTTGTGATTTCATTTTTTATCCACCTTTACGTCATTTTTATGTTGAACATCTTTTCTGGACCGTGTCAGCATTCTAAAGAGAAAAGAAATTATTAAAGGAATACAAATTCTCCTGCAGAATGCACAGTAGCATAATTTATTTATCTTAAAGAAAACATTAGTGTTGCAATCAAAAATTAATATCAAGAAAATATTTTTTGAAGAGCTTAAGATCTTTTCTGAAACTTCAATCTCAAAACATTTGAGTATAATTGAATCAGAATATTGTATGAAATATTACCTTCTTATTTTTCTAAATCAGTTCTTCAAAACTAATTTCCATAGCCTTCTAAAAGCATCAATCACTGGGATACCATTGAGATCCCAGTGCCTGTAACAATACTATATAGTCAAAGACAAGAGCTTTCTTTGTAATTGTGCATTACCTGCCCTGCTACTTTTCTAGCAATATTCTCCCAAATGGTAAGGAGTGCTTAGCTATCTTTGTAACTTCTTTTCCCTAAAAAAAAACTCCAAAAACCAGCCAACCAACCAACCAAAACCACAAACAAAAAAATCCAGAATGGAAATTTATTAAAATTTACCTGTAATGTCTGAATATACTTGATTAGGCACTACAAATAAGGATTATTAATTTATGTCCTGAAAGTCAGCTTTGGATAGGGTATCTGGATGACTCTGGTGAAAAAACATAGGACATGATACTCCTTTGAATCTGACAGTCTCAATACAGACCTGTTTCTTGCCTACAATCAGATGTCTAACAAATAGGATTTTTGAGACTGATCTATGTGCAATGAAATAGTAGTCCTTACTATTTCAAAGTATCTACAGCTCAATGAGTTCTGATGATTTGCAGTTGCAGTTTTATGTTCTGTTCACAACCTAAGAAGCAAACAGTAAACCAGAAAGAAAATACTAATATGAAATTAGAAAAAATTGTCTTGCTAAAAGAATAATTGCAAAGGCCACACATTGACACACTAAAAACTGAGAGGTGTAAATTTGGTCATCCTACATAAGAGACCCATTTTTATTCTCACTGATCCTTCAAAATGCTTTCTTTGTAAAGTGAAAAGACATGACAGATCTATTAACATCAAAGAAATACAAATTCTTGATCTTCAGGCTGTTGGAGTAGTGTGTCTTTTCCCTCAAGGTTAAAATGTATTTTGCAATAAGACGCTGAGACATAGATAAGGAAAAAGATGCACACATACAAAAAAAAATTCAGATGCTAGAGAGGAATGCATAGAATTCACATGTTAGAGAGGAATGCATAGAAAAACACCAGTCTATACCATACTAAAGAAAAAACAATGTTTGGGGCATTCTAGACAAAAGGTGTATTTTTCTGGCTATGGAAATGGTAAAAAGGAAAAATCTTGCTGTGCTTGGGGATCTGAGAATAATTTGGCTAAAAGATCTAATATTTTCATACAAATAAAATCCACCAATTCTATCCAAATTCTGCATTTCAAAATCAAATAAGCAAATTCAAAGCCAAGTGTAGCTAAAATTCTTGTTTAGCCTCCATTCACACATTTGCATTTCTTCAGAAAGAAAAAAAGAAACAGAAAATTGAAAGACTACTGGAAATGCATTTGTAAGTATTTAAAGTTACATAGCTTTGAGAAGAAATGCTCCTTTTTTTTTTCCTTATCCTATACTTTATACACAAAAAATCCAGAAGGATTAATGATCAGATTTCTCAAAACTGTTTACATATAACCTACCTAAATTGAGATCAATTATGAATTGTCGCAAGGTTCTCAAGACACCAAATGAGCTCCTGCTCTGTGTGGGTACTGAGCTGCTGTCAAATATTGTATAGCTGAGAAAAGTTTTCTAGAGACTTTCTGCCATGGGAAAATCCCTCAGATTTTTCATGTAAATGTAAAAGCTATTTTTAACATACTCATGTTATCCACATTCATACTTATGAGCCACCAAATCACTTCACTTCACTGTAATGTTTTCAGAAGTCTACAATTCTTGATAATAACACTGAACTGCTATGTAGAATGCAAATAATCAATCCAAAAGAATCATGTTTAATTAGCTTAAAATTTTAACACGTCTTTAGTAACAAATTTATCTTCAATTAGTGCTGTGCCAAGTTATTTTAAAGGAATCCAAGCTAATTTCTTCTGAGATATTTAATTTTAAAACCAAACATATATATTTAATACTTTTAAGGGAATTTGTGTTCATTTGATTTCAAAATTTTTACTTAAGTGTAGATACAGTGTCATCTTCCTAAGATGTTGTGGGACCTTTCTGAGTTCCAGTTTACCTCCAGTTTTTAGAATGCATACATCTTTAGATGCTACAACCTTTAAGTCACTTTCATCAGACCACAGATATTGAAAAAGGTCAATGAACATGTTAACACTTCTTTACATTAAGAGTATGTCTGAAGATAAAAGTTTATAAAAGAGGAAAAAAAAGGTGACTAAGATTTTCCACTTATGTATTTCATTTGTGAATGGTAAAGCTTTATAACACAACTCGTAAAATAACTAATCTGTGTATCTCCTGCCCCAAATCAACATACACAAAAACACGCAAACACAGAGCTGGCATATATGTGAGCTCTGCTATTGGCAACACTAATATTGTAATTTTACAAAATCATAAACTGCATTTGCTTACATGCTTACCACAGCCTCCAATTTCACTTCCTATATAATATGTTATTATACATAGATAAAATTATTGTGATAGAATTGTGATACAGTGTGATACAAGAATCTCCAAATCAGATTTTCTGGAGAAGTTAGTGTCAATGAACACAATGCAAAATGTGTGTTGAAACCATATGTATTGCTAAGTGTGAGATTACAGCAAATGCCTTATTAGGACGCACTAAGTCTAGTCATCTGCTATCATGTCTCCATGTCAAGAGAACATGCCATATATGGGCATATTAGCCTGGGCAATTTTTGAGGTCCACTCACTTCATGTGCATAATTACATTAACAATGGCATTCCTGTTTGTTCTTTTAGTATTAATTTATGGACTTCCTGTACATGGATTAAGTTTTTTACAACTATAAATACTGTCTGCCTCCACAAAAATGAACAGTAACTTCCATTTTTTCACCTGCTTTTAATAACTCTTCTACTAAAATCCCCAAACTCCACAGTTCTATTATCATTGAATAGGTGGACACCCATTCTGTTTTCATTGTCTCCTCTGCCCCCATAATTTTGCAGACTTTAGCCATAATCCCCACAACCCACTTCTGCCAACTCTCCTTGAAATTCAAAGAGTCTCAGCCTCCTCGGTCTCCTCTCACATGGCAGCTGTCCCATCCTCTGGACCATTTTAGCTGTCACTGAAGGCATTCTATGCAACACAGTTGTGTTTTCTTGAGATAGGCATATCAGCCTGTATTCTAGCATGAAAGATACAGGTGCACTAAGGTTTATACCATTTCCAATGATTTCCTCCTCTTCCTAATTCCTCAGGTAGAATTATTCATAGGTTTAAAACTAGATTTTTTTCATTAAAAAAAAAAAATGGATTCTCTTTGTTGCTTCTGTAATAAGTATAGCAACTTGGGTACTCTCTGTGAATCGCATAAAATCTGAATCAGAGAATATTCACATATATAGTAGCAAACTGACATTTAAACACATTGTTTCAACAGATACAATGTAATTTACCACAATCAGCCACTAATTACCATTAAACTCAAATTTATTGAGCAAAATTCTCTATTACAATTGCTACATTCTGAGAAGAAAATACATATCCACCAGCTAACATAAGCCTTCAGTTGTATTAAAAACTCATTAAAAAAGATGTTAAAAGTATTTTCCTAGTCCTGAATCTTTGTTTTTCTCCTCCCTGCATTTTCTCCAGTTTGTCAGGAACCACTGACAAACTTCAATACATTACTGGCCTCACTACGCCCTTATCTGTAAGGTTGAATTGCCTTTTTATTCACATTTATTCTACCTTTGCTTTTCAATCAAAAAGTTTTGGACCCTACAACCTCATCTTAACACAAAAAATCTTTCACACAAAAAAATCCTTGTTTATTTTCAAAATCCTTACATTTAGAGATACTATGCACTCTCTGCTGCTGGTAAAATGTATGCTTTTTTCTAGTACGGGAGACCAATTGACTGTTTCTCTTTTCAGTCGAGACATCACCTGCCCATATTCTCTACAATCATTTTACACACTGAAGTGTACGTGATATTCTTGGATGAAAAAAATGACACAGGTGTAACTTTCCTGGACATGCCTGTACCTAATTAACTCTCACTGCCAAAATAAATGTCTTATCACTTTCCCTTATCGTTTCTGCCTTCTTCTTCACAATTCCATGTATTAAAGTAAAATCAATAGCAGTAGAAGCTCTCTTCCATCAATATACTGGTGCTGAAGTAGAAAGCACAGAAAGCTTTACAAACCAAATTAAAAATCAGCTCCTTAGAAGAACAAAACTCTACCCACTAGAACATAACTCTACCCACTTAGATTTCACAAAGACATATAGGCCAGAATTTATATCCCAACAGAACAAATTTTAAACTTAAAAATTAAATTTAATTTAATTTTGACTTAATTGAAGTAAATTACTTTAATCTTACTTAAACTTCTGCTTAGAAGGAAGCAGTCAAAATAAGTTAGCAATTTTCAAATTAATTTGTATCATCAAAAATTTATTTAAAATATTGTGCATATTCACAATAATGTGAAAGGATTAAATTAAAAATATTTGCATAATTATTTTGAACAAATATGGCTTCAAGCAGACACTAATTAAGCCAGAAACATTGTATCCATATGTTATTTTGGGGGGAGGGAGTTTACTGAAAGATAAGGTGGACAAAAGTGAATGGTGACCTTTCTATACACATTCAGGTATTTTTAATTTTCTAAAAGTGTGGTCAGAAATCCACTATTGAAACAGATGCTCCTACTCAACACTTTACCTCCATTTCAGCCAGTGAGGGTTAAGCTTCAGACAGGGGGGTAAAAATACTGTAAAACACCACAACAGTTGTTGTGCTGTATGTATATAACCTATAAGAAAATCTAAAATTTCTCTACCAGTGTTTCTTCTTCCTTTTTCCCTAAGAGCCTTCCTACACTGAGACTATGATATGTACCTCTAGTAAACTTTTGAAGTATGCAGACATGTTCTTAAGCAATCTAGCAGACTGGAATTCAGAATGACAATTCTGACAGAGGAATATTAATGACTCACATTCCTTTATCTGCCAGTGGTCATTACCGATGCTGCAGGGAATTACAGAGTGAGATAACTACCCATACTGTAGTTTCTCCAAAAACACTTGCTGTTAACAGATAACATTAATCTAAATCACATGGGCTTGTCCATCTCTGTAAGGCCATTAACATACATTTCGCATATCTAGATTTTTAGGTGTCTGGTAAGATTTGAGACCCTGAATTTTCTGACTCTGATTTTATGCATACTTAAAAAAAAAAAAAATCAAAATATAAAGGCTTTTTTTACTTGGGGAACTTCACTGACTCCACAGTCAGACACAGACAAAGTTGCCAGGGCTTAATACTTCTCAGATTCCCAAGCTTGCAACTCAGCTCTGTTCAGTGCTCTACTCAGCACTAAACAGCTCTGAAAGAGACACAGCAACGATCTTCAGAGCACCAGAGATGTAGATAAAAAAATGTTCCGAAGAACCATTCTGTAATTTTCTTCAATTTGTTCTGAAGCTCAAAATCCTGATGATTTAATCCTGAATCTACACAAAATACACACAAATCTTTTGTTCATATTACATTTCAAAATGTTTTCTTATGTACAGATTTCCAGAGATAATCAAAACATATTCTTAAAAATTATTTAAACTGAAAAATTTTACTCCTCAAGCAGCTCACAATTTTGCTCTTGGTAATTTACACCAGGTTAAATAGATATGGTGGTAGTTATGGCTACTGCTGGAACTAAATTATTCAAATTTGCATCAGTGTAAGGATTTGAAAAATAAGGGTTGGATAAACGCCGGCTCACGCAAAGAGCTTTATTACCTGTAGTTTCTGCACCTAAGTCAGTATGTTTGGAATGATTGCATAATATTTTGATTTTCCCTGACTCTTAATCTCAACTATCACATTTATTCCAAAGCCATCATTTTGCTGCAGAGCAAAATGAATGCATCTAGAATGGTTTGGTATGACTAACTGTCCCACTTTCCTGTAAAACTAAAACTTTAACTGATGGATGATTTACTTGACATATATAATATTATATTTAACAAGTCCAACATAAAATTACTCTTGCAACAGTATATACTAATTTTCATCAGATCAACTGAAAAATGTCCTAGGGTTGAGCTGAAGAGAGGATATCAAAATATCAAAATCCCTGGGGAAAAAAAATAATATATATATACATATATAAGAAATATGGAAGCTTTTTTTTTTCTCAAAAAAAATCCTCAGCTTATAGTTCAACTCTCTTGAATACATCACCATTATCAAAAAACAAAAAGAGCAATATAACCAAAGGACTGTATCTTACATACAGGGCATGCCATCAGCACTAATATAAAGACAAATGATACTGTAAAAAATTACCAATAAAGAACAGAAGTATTTTATCTTTTTTTTTTTTCCACTGCCCGTACTTGAAAGCAATTAATTGAAATTACCTGTCAAAAGATATTGGAGTTTAAATCTAATTTATTCTGAAAAAATTCATTAACTATCAAAGGTACATGTATAAAAAAGTAAATAATTTCCAGACTGGGCTTCACTGCATATAGTATTTATGAACTTATTCTGGAACAGTGGGGGTTTTTACTGTGAACCACATATGCCCACTTGTAAGACTTACTATAGCATAACTGCTTTCTGTAATTTAATCACTTTGAAAGATCTGTTGGGTAGTTTAGTCTTACAGACAAGTGCTTAGAGAGAAGAAAATTCAGTATGGACTGCATGAATGTGCTTCAGATGGTTGAAGCACATAAAAAGTTTTTAAAGAGAAAGAGTGGTATTAGCAGGGAAAAACACACATGTTCCCTAAAAAGCAAATTTTTTAAAAAAGCGAAAAAAAATACAGAGGAAAAAATGGTTTCACCAATATTAAATTACTGTCTTTATATCCTATTAAACAAGAATTTGTCTCAATTACCCCAACATCTGTTATAAGTAATCACTGTCCTGTCAGAACTGATTCTGACCCAGAGATGATGATATGAAGGTACAGTGGTTCCCTGCATGATGGTAACTGTCACAATATGCATTAGAAACCAAAGAACAAGCTAAGCATTATTTACATTATAAACAACTGGGAATAGAAGCAATATACAGCAAATTTATTGGTTTTAGTAAGTATTTCTGTTTGCCTTTTTACAGTAAGCTGCAAACACTTCTGGAGAAGGAAAAGAGAATTTTTGCTTCTCTTCTACAACAGTATCTCCAAAGTAACAAAAGAAAAATGTCAGAGCAGAAGCTATGTAACCAAGAATGAAGAAGAGCACTAAACAGACAAAGTTACCGCAGAGAATTAATGCAGCAGTTAATGCAGCAGAGAATTTTGAAATGCTATGTGGTCAGGCCTTTCCCAATGTGGAAAAGGAACAGGAAGCACAAGAATCAACTCAATTACTAAAAAGCAGGATGCAGCCTATCTGCAGAAAAATATTTGATTCTATTAATACAAATTAAACTCCTATTTTTCAAAAACTGGAATAGTAGGAAAGAACTAATAGTAGGAAAGAATAGTAGGAATAACTCTTTAGAAAGAATTTATATTCCCTATCTTGCTTTGAGCTCAGTGGTTAAGTGAGCTAGGTGACCCTTAGCAAGGTCAGAAAGACATAATAATGTACCATGTTTGATAGTTTTTAAAGAAATATGTTATGTAGCAATCTCTGAAACATATATGCATCTTGTTATTAAACAGATGAACCAGCATAAATCTTCTGGATAGTTACTGTTCTGTCAGTACATTTAAATCAACATGAAAAACCCTGTACTTATCTTATGACAAACAAAGCTATATTACTAATATCTCAGTAGATGTGGTGAAGCATTGCCATCTATACCACTCTGAACAGCCCACCCAATGAAAAACACTGTAGACTAGCAGATTGCTGTTCCCCAACAAAGACTAACGAACAAGTACTTTCTTTCCTCAGTGAAAATGTGCTTTACTCCTTCTTAGTGTGCACTGCACCTACAAATACCAAACATAAAAGAAGACATCTAAAAAATGCTCGTAATACTTGAGATTTTTCACTTCTTGTATTTACAAGTATCATGTCATATTTACCAACACCAAAAGGTAAAAACAGCAAAGGTAGTTTTTCCACCTTTCAATTTTGCTTACTTTTCTCAGTCAATGTAAATTTGGTTTCTGGATTAAGAGTAAGAATCAAATATAGTTTGCACATATACTTATTGACACAGTACGTTTATCAGCCCATGCCAACACATTTCAGAGTGTGGAGTCTTTCACAACAATGACAAGAAACAAAGATATCTCATTCCCTTCCTCTCTCAACTGTGAAGGTTGTATGTAAACAAAAAAGTACTAAGGACTACCACTGGAAACCAGTTCAGTAGCATTAAGCTGGCTTCCTACTTGGTGCTACTAATCCCACACACAGCGACTTGACAGCCTTGACAGTGACTTGAGACTGGAAGAGTATGAGCTCCTTACCCATTTACAACTACTCTAGAAAGCATACAACATAGTGTCAATGTTTAGATATACCTTCTCTTCTGCAGTGCCTTGATGTTAGCAACAGGAGAATAAAGGAAAAAAAAAAAGGAAGGCACAGCCCTTACAGGGTGACAGAGAAAAAAACGACAAATTTTTTTGCTCCCTTTGTCTCACCTTCTGCGTCCTCTTCCCATTAAGATGAAGTAACATGGTCCTGCCACTCTTTGTGAAGAATTTCAAGAAAAGCACTAGGGCAAAGTAGGGTCTGGGGCCCTTCTAGAAAGCGCAAGACAAAACAGGAGCAAGAGTACGTGCAAGAGCAGAGGGCAGAGCAACTCTGCACAGCAGGAGCTTTTCTTCAGGTAAGGAGGGCTAATCCTGGACAAAGACACATCTTTTTGTGTGTCTGCATACATAAGGCTCACAGATGCTGTGCTGTCTCACTCAGGCCATAAAATAACTATGTCTGTGGAGATTCAGTGTGTATCCCAAATAAAGTACTGTGTGTAAGATGAAAATGTGACTATATAGTTACCCTCAAAGAAATTAGTAAAATAGAAGAACATTAAATTAACACTTACAGTATAAATGCAATATTAAGCGGAGTCACACAAACAAATATATGACGCACACTTTAATTAATACCATATAATATAGACCATTTGCATATACGTATATAGTTATTTAAGCAACTTAAAAGCTGGTGCATATTAAATACTTGAAAATCACAATCTTATTCTGAAAGAAACTGTCACAAAAATCTAATCTTTGTGCTTCTTACAACTTTTAAAATAGGTGAATTGCTACAACTGCAAAACTGTCCAACATATGGGCCCACTTCCCAATTAATTATTTGCTGGCTAAAGTGTTAAAATGTCCTTGGCTTCACCTTAGACACAATCATCCCAGCTGGTCATTATCTAACTGGAAAGGGGCCAAAGAATCTCAGCTGTCAGTACACAACAAACATGTATGTTTTGTCCTTTTTTCCTCCATTTACTTCACTTTCACATATCTGCACTTAAAAGAAGGAAAGCTTATTATGCATGAAACTGAAAATTTTTGGTATCTCTTTTACTGTTGTGACTCCATATACCTGGAGTGCAGGTGATATGTGGGGTGACAAAGAACTCTTCTGTATGCGTTTATTGAAAACTGATACATCCAGCCTTACTAAAGGTGATTCTATTACTCTGTGTTTCTACTTAATTTACCACTTGTGTGAAAAAACACGGAAGTCTTCTAAAGACAGAGCTGAAACAACGTTATTGATTGGTCATGTGTCTGCACAGAGTCTGCATAGGAACTGGTAGAAGAGTAGGAAAATATCTGTCAATGAAGTGAATGTTAGCAGTCAGCTTGTAGCCAGTGTTAACAGTCAGCTTGCAGTAAACCTGCAGATCAACAGGTGGAAAGCAAATGGCTTTTCTCATTTGCACATTACTTCTGGAAGAAGCCAAAGGACAGCTGGGAGAAGGAACACATGTAAACAAGGCAGACCTAATGATTTCCTAATTAAAAAGAAGATATTATCTTCCCATTAATAGATAACCTGATTGACCAAACTCAAGCAGTTTCCCCTCAGTACAAGTAAACATAGGTGCCTTTCCTCACTGAACTGTCACATGTTTAGGACAGCCACTAAGCTGTCAGTTCTGCTTGATTTGTTTGGATACTGTACTCTGTGACAGCTGTCGGAAATAATACATTAGAACAGCTGTTGTAGCACTTACAAAGGAACAGGAATTTTAATTGGACTGGATATTAATTGGGAGGGGGATGTATTTTTTTTTTTTTAATCAAAGTTAAGACACAAATATTCAAAGAATGACAGAGGTCTTTAAGGTATTTGACCAATGTCTGGAGAGCAAGGTTGGTCTTTGTTTTGACTGTGTAACACTGTGACAGTGGTCTTCACCGTCTTACAAGAACCACTCCATGCTTAAGAAAAGGGGCATTAAGAAGAAGAAACAGTAAAGAAGTTGCATAAAAAATCTTTTTCAAATTCTGGTTGTGATCTAGAGAGGACCTCAAAGTTTTTGAAGAATCACTCAAAAGGAAACTCATTCTGAGACTTTTAGTAACCACCAGCTGAAAACAAAACTATTCATAATGGCCAAGACTTAAGCATAAATTAATAATAAGCTTACTTTCAGCATCAGCATAGAGCAGCAAGCACAGGAGCACCACCACTGGCCTGACTACATGCATCATCCGACAGCTTGGCACCAGCATGCTTTGGCAGCCTTGTTCTCACTGGCTTAGAAGCCACTGCGAGTCTGTCCAGTCTGAAATTTCAGATGAAGTATTTTCAGAGCCTGTGAAAAGATAAAAATACAATCAGCAAAAATAGACTAGAGTTTTTCTTTTCGTTTTTTTACGCATTCACAATTTGAGGCAAAAAAATTATAAAAGACAAAAGGGTAATGCAGAAAGGGAAACATAATTAATTTCAAGCTACTGGTATATACAAGAAGATCCAAGACACAGTATATGTTAGCACTGTTACAACACATTTCTTAGTGTACCTTTATCACATAAGCAAGCAACTGTCACATCCTGAATCTTTAGTTAGAAATATAGCATGTCCTAAACCAAAGAAACTAGTATGACGAGGTTTAAGACATCACTGGAACTCATGTTGCAAGAAGGTAATCAAAGCAGCTTAGATATCCATAGCAAATCCACATGCCAACAGGGAGTTGATGCCCTGGCATGTGGAAGAATAACACCACAAAATCTACTTCAGAATGTATTATTAACATATTGCATTGTTCAGCAACTTTCAAAGGTTAAAATTCCTGTTGTGATTTCCTGCACATATCCGAATTATGCCTAGTAGAAAAACAGAAATCTGGCATTGAATAAAGGGCTGAGATCTCAATTCAATCCATCTAATTTATTACAATGTGTAATTGAATATAATACACTGGCAGAACTACAGCTCAAGTACCTGACTTGAAAAAACAGTGTTTTGTCCTTGTCCAAATACACCACACTAACAGAAATTAAGGAACATAAAAATATTTTTCCTCCTCCGTCAGGAAATACTAGAGATACCTCAAAGCAGCATGACATTGGCACTAAAATAACATGACATGGAATTATACTTTCTGAAGGGTCTGTAACATATAGGCTTTGTTAAGTTTGATCCTACCTTCTTCACTGCCACACAATTGGCTTCCATGCAGTAAAGATAAAAACCAAGAGGGCAGAGAAAAAAGTATACTAATTATTATTCCACTAAATAGATCTTACAGTTTTGTGGGTGGCATAAAGAGCCCATTTTCAGTACAGAGAAATGCTCAAAAGAATTTACTCAAGGAAGAAAAGACATGAGCAGCTGTAGAAATCTACAGTATGTTACAAATCTCTTTTGTAAAACTATCTTTTGAATCAGCTGCTGCTATCAAAAAATACAAGCCTAAGAAATCTTCATAGGCAAAATGCTAAAGGCACCAGCTCTCCCCTTTCATCGCTACCATCTTCATGCCAGCATTTCAAATGACAGCAAAGTCCATGAGACACCAGTCCTGTCGGACTCAATTTGTGTCTGTGCAAGCGTATCAGAGCCAACTGCTGTGTAATGATTCCAATACTATCACAAAGATGGAGATGCATGAAGAGTACTTTCAAGGAAGAGGTGTTTTTTATTTTGCTTCTTCTGGAACGCAGAAGTTACAGGGGAGCCCTGAACTATCTCTACAGGCAGCGCACTTAAGAAGAAAACTATCTTTTCATTAGTACACAGCCATACTAACTAATGTGTGAAAGTGAACAGAGAAATGTGGTGGGTACTAAGTACACCCTTACTCCTTTCAGGGGCAGAAGCAGAGAGGAAACAATACTGATAATTAATACAGGGAGAAGGGGAGAAAATGGTGACCACAAAGGTACTTGTTTTACACAATAAGTTTTTAATCGGGGCACTGGGGCACATTATTTTCATACATTACAAGCACTCACATCAAAATATTAAATGTGATGGCTAACAGAAAAAAATATTACCGTCTGCCTGGGGAAAAGAGGAATTTTAAAAACTTTATTGTCCTGATATGTGAATATGCACTCATCCTCTACAAGCTGTCTGCAAATGAAGGGATGTATCACAAAACCTGGCAAAGAAAAAGTTGATAAGAAAATAGAGCGGGGTATTTTTTGCTTTTTCTTTTGTTTTAGTGAAACCTCATTCTATTCTCTCATTCTAAATGCACATACAACCACTTGCGAATACTGCATCTGGGTCTGCTTTGAAGGTAATATTCATTATCACTCAGGTCATAAAATGAAAGCCCTCAGTATTCCCTTTATTCATGTTTCCAAGAGTCATGGCTTCAGCTAATCTGATGAACACACCAAGGTTTCCAAGACACTCTTTGCTTGTTGTTTGTTCTCCCTTTTTACCTATTTAGGCCTTCAAGCAAACTTCCAGTATTCTAGCTCAGGCAAACATAAGCACTAGACTTAAGATGGTGGTTGAGTTGTTTTTCTTTCAAGTTGAAGATATACTGTTAATGGAGGCAGGCAGGCGATGGGCTGGTAACACAGAGAGAAGCAAGCCAAGAGACACTCAGATAGTATCAAGGTTCTCCACAAAAGTTTGCCCTTGCTTTATCCACAAGGAAAACAATCTTCAGACCCTATTACTGACAACTGTACCAAAAATGATATCATATCATGTGGTATGTAGGCTTATTTGTAAAAACTAACATGAAGATGCAATTCCTTAAAAGGACTAAATGAAATTACCAAGACAACTATCAGCTTCCACATCAAGCCGTGTTAGTAGCTCCAAAGTGAAAGACTAATCTAAAGCATTATTAATTCTTAAAATTAAATTAGATTCTTTCCTTTTCTATTTCTTCCTGATAATGGTTCGTTACATCCTGAGTGTGGTATCAAAGACAGTGAAACACAAACAGCATTTGCAGCACCAAGTTACACTAGCCTTGTCATCACAGGACCAATACTTGCCTTGCAGAATTAATCCTGGGTGAGGTACTGACTTAGAAGCCCCTATTACAACGTCACACCGCACCAGGGCAGAAAGATGGGTTTTCTCCTTGGCAGATGATCACAATAACTACAGAGATGTCAACAGTTCTTTTGAAAAAAAATTCTCTTTATAAAGCTTTAATAGAAACTGTAATTATTCAGGTTAAGTGCTGTATAACTGTTGTATTAAATAATCAAAAATGACTCTTCCAATATCTCTACTGGAAATTACTCTTCCAATATCTCTAAAAGAGCTACCTATGAAACTGGGTAATACATCTAACAATAAAACACAAGTAAGTAAGAGGATAGATTTTCCCTGATTAGTGGTATCTATTAATAGGATCAGTAGAAATGCAGATGTGCAGCTCTCCAGAGTGTTCAATGCAGAGACAAAAAAGAGTTCTCCTCAGCAGGAGCACTGCAGCTGATAGTACCAGAGCATGGGCACGTGCACCAATTACCCTCAAAAGGATCAGCTGGGTGAATGAAACACCTGAACACTGAAATGCTTCCCTGCAGCCTGTTTACTTTAGTAGCAAAAATAATCCTTTAGGCATTATCATGATATTCACAAGATGGCTCCTGCTCCAAGACAGTTATAGGAGTTATAGGAAATGCACACATGGGGGCAAACAACCAAAAAAAAAAAAAAAAGGAAAAAAAAAAAAACCACTGGGGATGTTTTGTTTTGTTTTGTTTTGAGTTATCTTGTTTTGTTTTAGCTTGTTTTTCCATGCCTCAATGTGCATTTAAATGCTTGTTAACAGAAATTCAGTTCAGCAGGGAAGAGTTGTCCGGAAAGCCTTGAACATGGACAATAAAGAACTCATAACACATGTAGGAAGCCACACTGACAAAAACAGCAAAGCAAACAGTAACTTATAAAATTTTGGAAGAAAAGGATTATGAAGGTATGAGAGCTCATTTCTGCTACAAACAGGATTTCTGGTTCAACTCTTTCAAAGTGTTAAATTGTTTAGAGATATGGTTTTAGTTCATGGTCATCGCTGGTTTGTCCCAAGGACTTCCCAAAGAAACCCCCTATATTTCCCCATAGGAAAGTAAATGGATACACCTTATATATATATTAAAAAAAAAAAAAAAAAAAAAAAAAAAAAAAAAAAACCCCAAAAAACCAAAAAAAACACCAAAAATGGTGTTTCTCTGAGAAAACAGGGAAGCAAAGATTAAAACAGAAGACTGTGCTGAAATTCTGTTTCTACACTTCATTCATCACATCCACAATCCTGAATTACATCCATTTCCAAGACACAGATTTCTAATACCATGGAAATGGAAGACAAAAAATACAAAAAATTAATTTAAAATATTCCTAGAACTAGTGATGGAAAGGGTGCTAATACTTCCTGTATTTGCATATCAATCATGACCCCTCCTTAAAAAGAAAATTCAAAAAATCACAGAAAAATCTTGGTTGCAAATGCCTAACTGACAGCTGAATCATTACTAGAAAGAACAGAAAATAATGCATACAATTAATTCTCATAAGCTCTTTAATCAGAATCAATTCAGAAACACCTCTGGGTAAAACAATGCCTTTTGAAGAGAATGAAATTTATTTTCCAAAGCAATAAGGGCAACTGGCAGAAGCAGAAGTTCCACATTTTGCTTGCTCTTTTATTGATTGAACATGATGAATGTTTTCATAGTCGACCTGCTGGAAAGGTTCCATGTTTCATTATGCTTTTATTCTTAAAAAAATCCAAAATACAAACACACGATTAAGGAAATTTGAAAGACAGCTGTGGTGAGTATTCAAAAGTTTAGCCTTATGGATTCAGTCTCTGGATAACAATTCACCCCAATGCTTGTCTATCATTGCTGAATTTCTCTGTTACAGTTATTCCAAGATGAGTGAGCACCCATCCTAAAACAGTAGGTTTCTGATGTCATTGAACATTTCAAGCATTTGAAATTTCAAGCATTGTCATTTCAAGCATTTGAACTACATCACTATAAAAGTACAAATGAGTTGCAGTGCTAGGCGTCATTTTGCCTATATGAAACAATATATCAGTGTGATTCTACATTGTAATTCTATTTTCAACTTAACAAAAATTCCTCTGTTACCATAAAAAACAGAGTTGATTTTTTGGTAACTGAAGAAATAGATTAAATTGTTTAGTGAGTATATCAACTCAATGACAGCAAGATACCTTGAAATCACATCACGTGACGTTTTTTCTCATACAGAAAGTTGTTAAATGTTTCTGGTTTTTTGCTTACAAAAAGACTTATATGGAATCTTAAACCATACAGAGAAAACCTTGCCTAGCCTGATGTTTATAAAGCTTCAGTTACATTCTAAATCATGGATTAAAATACCAATTGTAAGCTGATGGGTGTCTCAATGCTTACCAATTTCTGCCATCTTAGTCACTTCTGGAGATCATAAGAACTTTTCTTATGCAGAACATGATGCAGAAACAAATCATTAGAACATTGCCTAACTTCTTAACTTTGTGCCTCCAAATAATGGCTCAAAAAAAAAAACAAAAACGACTTTGTGATGGCAATGGCTGAAGTGCTGGGCTGGAAATGGTTTTGCTAGATGAGAAATGCATACCATGTTATCTATCGATATTAAAGCTATGCATTGTTGAGAATCTATGGAAATAATTTAAATCATGTTACAAAGCCACAGATATTAAGCAGACAAATTAAATATCTTCCACTAAGACTGACTTCTTGCCTGAATAAACACAAACTCTGACAATATCCTAGTCTTGACTCCTGTAAATTGCTTGTATACATTAACCCTGAAATATTCCAGCTCTGACTTTGCCCATACGAGCAATTAAAGAAAGCTAACTCTATTCTGTAACTTGCTAAAATAAGAATCAACAGACCTACAAAAAAACCCCAAACAAAGCATAAACAAAAAAAAAAACAAACCCAAAACAAAAATCCCAACCAAGCAGACAAAAAAAAAAAGGAAGAAAGAAATAAAAAAAAAATAAAAAAAACCTAACAAACAAAACAAAAAACCCAACAAAACAAACACCCAAGAAGAAAGATAGACAGAGAGACAGAAATAGGAAAAACCACAGAAGAGAAACAAGGTGAAATCCATATTAAGGTGTCTAGAATCACCAGGTCACTCACTAATGGTGTCCTCGAGGGATCAATCTTGGACAAGTCCTATTGTATATCTTCACTGATTACTTGGATTAAGGAGTCGAACACATCCTTCATAAATTCACAGACAACACCAAGTTGGGTGTGACTGTCAATCAGCTGAGGGAGCTGGGGGTGTTTAGCCTGGAAAAAGGGAAGCTCAGGGCAGACCTTATTGTCTCTAAAATTGCCTAACAGGAGGGTGCAGCCAGGTGGGGAATCAGACTCTTCTCAACACAGCAAGAATAAACTCTCTTGAGTTGTGCATGGGGAGGTTCTGAATGGATGCTAGGAAAAATTTCTTCACTGAACTGAATCCATACTAAGGTGATTCTAGACACCTTAGTATGGATTTCAGGCTAAGGATTGGAACAGTCTTTTTTGGGAAGTTGATTGAGTTGCCAATCCAGGAGATACTCAAAAGACATGGAAACAGAGTGATTAGGGACATGGTTTAATGATGGACTTAGTGTTACATTAACAGCTGGACTCAATCTCAAACATCTTTTCCAATGTAAGCTGTTCTGGATGCTATGATTATATTAATTGTTTCCTCTGAAATCTGGTTTAAGAACAATACAATGACTGTGTTTATGCAAAAACATTTACAGACTGATTTTTGTCTTGTTTGCCTCAAAATAACAAAAAGTGAAAGAAGATATCATTAGTACTAGAGTATTTGCCATACAGTTTGTTAGTCTTTGTCTGTTAACTTGAACAACACTGGAACTGTGCAGCTACCACCTCTTAGAAGAGGCTAAATCTATGAGTATGCGAGCCACACACAGAAACATTCTTACAGCTGCTGTGCCATATACCACATACTCATCAGACACTCCCAGGAAAAGAGTCTACAAAAGCAGTTTCCAAGCACATACTCCCAGCAGTCTTACAAAAAAGCAAAAGTACCAAGAGCAGCTAGACTCTACCATGAGCAGCTGAGTTTTCAGACCACAGAGGCGGCATCTTTCTGTGGCATGCTTCTTCACAGAGCTAGGTATGTGGATGACCTAGCAACAAGAATGACTCCACAGCTCCACTGCTATGCACATGACAAGCACGTTAACATTGCTTATAGCTAAACAGCCATCTTATTTTCAGGAGAGTTTTGCCCTTCCTGTATCTTTTTCAGCAGGGTTATTGCAAAAAATTCAGTTTATTCCTCGCCTTTAGGATCAGGCATGGTTGAAGCACACCAGGTATCGCAGAAATTAAGACAAAACTAGAGATGTATTTGTAAGTTTGGAGCTAAGAAGTCAAATATAACTTCAGTATTACAATGCATTTTTTCTCCATTCTCTGCAATTTCTTTTTTAATGGCCTTCCTTTTTCCTTTTCACTTAATGGTTTTGTTTCAAAACTATCCAATATACTTGTTGGCTAATCAGATTGAAGCATGACTGACTGAGACAGTGAATTTGCAGTACACACAGGACAGCAATCCAGCTGCAGCTAGTTTAGCCTGACTGCACTTTATTATAATGTTGCTGATGGCAATACAATTGTATTAGAGGAAGAGATGGAGAGCTGAAATGGTTATTTTTCAGAAGTAGTTGGCATTATAAAATTATTTGGTAATAAAATACAAAAACTTCCTGAAGCTATAGAAGCACTATGCATTTCCCATACAAAGATATGGCAAAATTGTGCATGGTAGTTCACAGGTCTTCTTTTGGAAAAAAGATGACAACTGCAAAGTGTCTTTGTAATATAGTGCAAGTTTTACTACAGTCGGAGAAAAAGTAAAAATAGTGTTATAAACTCTGGTAAAGAGAGTTAAAAGGCAACAACAACCTACATATATTTTATTGCTGAAACTTCCTTATTAAGTAAAGTACCAAGAAAATTGGTATACTTTTAGACACCAAACTAATGTCATAATATTGACAAGCCAGTTTGATACCAAATAAAATTATGAAATCATCAGCCAGACAGCATGATTCATAACATGTTTTTCTTTACAGACCTAATTAACTACTACAGATTTATCTGTAATAAGAAGAAATGAGTGGCTTAGTAGGGCCACTTGAACTGGCATTCCAGGTGCTTCATAGAACCTCTCCCTCAACCCCCTTCAAATGGGAAGTGAGAAGCAGAAAGTCTAATCCTCTTGTATTTGATCTGGTGAAAGTCAACTGAGATCAACAAAAGATTTCCTCTGTGAAACCTGTTACTAAACATTAAACAACCAGAGACTGCACAAAGCATTAACTAGTACACATGCACTCCTTTCTCATTTTTGACTCGAAGATTTTCTCTGCACTTTGATGGTGCAGCTCCCATACCCAGACCTTTCATTCACACTGTTTTGCCCAGGCAACTTGGCACTCATATGTCTTAGCTACAAGAACATGACAATAAAAAAAGTCCCTCTTAGGCCTGTGGTTCATCCTCTTACAACTCTGTTACAGAATACTAGAATAGATTAAAATGCATTGTGCATTTTCCATATATTTTTCATTGGGTTTATGCTCTTCTCAGGAAACATTTCAGCAAGAATGTTTCAAATCTAAGTCCTGCCACAGCTTCCTAAGCACTCATCTTTTTTGGGTTGATGATATTAGTGAAAAAACTAACTGTGAGTTCATATTCTTACAAATATGCTGGCCGTAGCAACAAGCTGATAATTTCTAAAAGAAGTGTTAATTGCATACTGACATTGTGTAACCTTCTTTTGCAGCATCTTTTTGTCAGTTTTCAGTAAGAAAGTGAGAGAATGCGCTACCACCCAAAATGAACATTATTTTCATAAAGTGTATGAGAAAAAATAAATCTAAACTCTACTGTATACAGCTGTGGAAATACCCCTGCAACTCATACACCATATATACCAACTATATTGTGACAATGTTAGGACATGCCACAATGTAATAGAGTGAGGCCACATTTACCAAAAATTGTTTTTCTGTGCATATACTGGAGCAGTTTTATCTTGCTAAAGAACTTCCTGCATACCAATGGTTCATATATATGCTCAATTATCTCTTTCGCTGCTTATGAACATGACACAGTTTCTGAAACAAGCAATCTGTTGCCTTTTCTTTCATAAATGAGCAAGAAAAATCAGAGAAAGAAATATTACAGTAGATTAAATTGGTGAAATAAACAACTGCAGGCACTACTCATAGTTTGTCTTATAAATGAACAGTAAAAAGTCATAAAAAAGAAACATACTGAAGGTATGACACAAAAGGAAGGTTATTATACTAGTTATGTTTGTCACCTTTCATGAAAAATACAGAAATGAGAAAACACAGAAGATGGTGTCTTAGATTACAGCTCCCTGTCATTCAGATTTTGAGTATCTTTCATAATCTCAGCATCAGAAGGAATAAAAAATACAGATATAAGCTAAAACAATACACTTAGCATCCAGTAAAGCAAATGTTTAAGAACAGACACAAAAACACACTTGCATACACACACATATACACACACAATTACAAAAAGAACTCAAATTTGTATGAAAAGACAGAAGTAGAAGAGATAACCTCTCTGCCTTTCAGATGTGCCTCATATACAAAGGCTTCCAGGACTTATGCATTTTCCCTCTGCTTTCAGCTTTTTCATTTCCAGAATTCCTAGATACACAGTAGTAATCAGTAAACATACTGCTGTGAGATTCAAACTAAATAAAGAGATTATCCTTCAGCTACACAATACTTCATATTTAGCCATGATGAAATTAAACTAATCAACTAATTAAAGTGAAGAACTAGTTTCATTACTAATCCAACTGAGAAAATATTGTGTCTAATGAAATATTGAAAAGTTCATATAGGTGGCTTTCAAAAAACACTTTAGAATTTTACCCTCACATTCTGTAAAAAATACCATAGTACAGAAGTAGACAGTAACTTTAAGAATTTAGACAGTCACATTAAAGTATTTCAGGACTTTTAAGGACTCAGCTTACATTAATTCTCTTTTTAGAACATGAAACAAAACTATTTCTAATACTTGGAGGAAATATGCTATATAATCTTACTGTCCATTAGCACCATTAGCATCCATGTTACCACAACACTGCTTCCCAGACACAAGCAGAAAAATGTTTATGTCGTTCCTTCCCCAGAAAAATGTCACCCAGGCGACACTTTTCCACATGAAACACAAGGCTGTGACTGCCAGTCTTTGGCGGCTATCCCAAGGCTGTACACTTTAAACCATGAATGAGGGCTGTGAGAACTCAAGGCTCAAACACTCCTGTGGAATTTTATCTCGCAGAGAAAAAATCCCTATAACAAATTTTAGGGAATGCTGCAAATAATGATATGTTAAATAATTTTAAAACAAAATCCCATGTAACCTAGAAAGACAATTCCAGTTTTGGCTTCATTTACTCACAATCATTAGTTTTAACTAAGAATCTGGCTAGATGAATGAAAACTTTTTTTTTTTTTTAATATGAGTGCATTCTGGTTATTTATACTAATAACAAAGTACTATTTTTCAACACATCTAAAGGCTAGAAGATGAGCCTAATGTTCTATTTGGAACACTGCAAGGCACTTGTGGGAGTTTCATCTTTCACAACAGAAATGCATGAGCAACTATTACAAACCTAGTAAAGTTTCTGCAGCATTTCTGTTATAACTGATATGTCTCTGGGTGTGTGTGCTGTCCCAGGAGCATTGTTCTGGATTGATTAGAATCTTTATAATGAAATGCTCGATTACAGCTTTGAAATAGATAATTATAAAGGGAGGGTGTATTTTTCACTTAGGGATTTTGTTTAGATTTTTTTTTTTAATTATCAATGCATGAAAGGCAGCTGTAGAAGTTCTGACTGCACTGTCGCCTCTTTGGAAAGAAACTACATTTTGTTGCTCTCACTGTGCATAAGTTAAATTGAATTGCTAGTTATGACTGGTATGGGAGTTTTATTTTCAACTGTCAGGGTGTGCAGCCAGCTGTAACCAATTTTTCAATATCTTGAAAAGCCTCATTTGAAGTATACAGATGTGAATGACTTTGGACCTTGTTGTTAGTAAACAGAAACATTTTTCAAAACATTTTACAATCCTACTTCTTCAGTGTTTAAAAAACCCCCCCAAACTGTAAAGAAAGGCACACATTATAAATGTCCTGCATAACTTTAGCAGCATACATAAAAAGGCCAAAAAATGTTGGTGGCATGTCCAAGTTTGGGATATATTTCAGATTCTCTCTTATGTATATCATAATGTTGTTAAAATCACCTTCTGCCATGAAAAGTGACTCATTTTTTATGAGGTTTAACAGCAAATGAGTGGGTAGGGAAAGTGCTTTTGATTTCAAGAGTTAGAAGTTAAGAGAAAAAACTATGAATATTTCCTTTCCTTGGTGCTCTGCATACTGCAGCAACCCCTCAATTTTGAAAGAGGTTTCCTACTAAAGAAACTTATTCAGCTGTTGATCTGATGTGCTAGTTTGAATGGTTTGCTCACTGAAGGTGCTAGATGATAAACAAGAATTATGATTCTATTTATTATTTATAAATTAGAATAACAGAAACTACTGGATTAAGTGAGAAAATGCAGGGATGTATCCAAAGCAATCTCTAATGCCTCGATATCCAAAACTAGAATTCCTTGGTCCTCATCTCTGCATACAACAGATCTTCCACTGCCGCCAGCACAAACTTAACAATGCTTGTTTAAACTGAAACAGGCAGGTCACAGGTTAAAGGATAATAGGAGGAAAAAAGTAGGGGTGTTTTTATGTCTTAAACAAAATCTAAACTCTGTAAAGGTGGTCTTGTCGCCTGTAGATGAGTCTTTCATGTCTTTTGAAGTCCACAGTATGAAGACTCTTACCTTACTCTTCATAAAATTTACTGCACAATCATTTCCTTTTTATTAGCTCTGTGGAAACCAGACTACTTCCACAAATTGTGTCATTGTTGCATTCTCCTTTTTTAAAGACTGTGGAACCCAAAATAAAATAATTTGCTTCATTAATTATTTTTTGCAAGTCAGCTCCATTAAATAGCAAATAAATGTGAATCACTATTTTTACATTTTAACCAATGCACGGGGTTTTTTTAAATTATTATTTAGGCATAATCTTTAGGCCAGAAAAGAAGCAGCCCTGATATATTAATTTAGTCATGTCACAACTGCTGTACTATCACACTGACACTTCTACATTAAACAATTTTATTTCAAATGTTGTAATGGACGATCCAAATTTCCAGACTAAACTTCCACTAGTCTTTGTGTCAGAGACAACCTGGGATCTAGGACAAACATGTAAACTTATTTATTAAAATACCAAAACTTACAATTAATTTTGGAGGATGACTTGAATTTATCTACATAGAGTTTGTTTTACATCTTATCTGTGGATTCGGGAATGTACTGGAATGTGTTGCTGCAATCCATTTTTTCCTATACTGCATCATCAATTTTTAAATTTTTAATCAATAAAGTTTCCTTTATTTCTTAGTTGAAATCTTGAACAAGCACATCTACACAACAGCCAAAATAGTCATCTGATTTGCCATTGAATCTGGTATCCAGCAACAGATAAATGCTAACCAAAATGCAAATTTTTCTCAAAATATTTCAAATAAGTGTTCTGCTATTCTCTTTTTTTCTAAGCATCTTTCAGCAGGTAAAGAGATATCCTTAAGTTCCTAAAGAAAGAAAAAAATCTTATGCTGATGCCCAGTCTTCACACTTAAGATCAATATGTTAATGTTAAACCACATCACTGCACAGATCTGACAAATGAAAAAATGTGGAATTTCACTCAAAACTCATTAAACTTTAAAGAAAAGTATCATAATCAGACTGATTACAATAATTTCTGCAATTCTGACTCTCACATATAATTTATTGGTATTTGATATTATTACATTCCTATTTTTTGATACTATTTAAATGTTTTAAACAATTCTATCATTTCTCAATATTCTGCTACTGTTTATAAAAGTATAATAGAAAAATAATCTGCTAACACACTGTTCTTCTTCATATTTTGTTTTCTATTAAACAGACTTCCAACTTAGTAATCATTGCTGTCACCCTCAGTGCTTCCTACCTTTTCCTGACAGTGAAATGCAAGACTTAGACACTGAAATCCCTGAGAAATTAGGCACATTTTAGAAAACAGAATGGAGCTCTGTGAATATATGTTGGAAGTAACATCTATATTAGAGGATAAAATATGAACAAACAGAAAGATTATGCTACTTTTCTGTAGGAATATCCAACTTTACAGACATACAACTGTGTCTACTCCTATGCTATCACTTTGCAGTTATCCATGGAAGTTAAGTGAATTATGGCTTACTAATGGATCTGCAGTCATGAGGAAACTCCTGAACATACTCCTGAAAAAGGTTCTTTCCTGACTCAGTATCACAGACACAGTATTGAACCCTAATCCTAACTGAATCTAAGACACCCAGTATTCCACTTAGTTACAGAAAGGTCAGTAAACATTTAAACAGATATTCATGTTTAAGCAGCTGAGGTAAATAGGCTGATCCCTCCACTGCCAAAAAGGATGGTTCTCTAATTTCTAAGTGATGTTTGCAGATCTTTATATTAATTAAAAAAAAAAAAAAAAAAGCTCACCTTTAAGCAAGGTCATGGGGACATTCTACTGAGTACTAAAACACTAGTAACTTCCTTTGAAAATGGATCTGTAAGAGAATTCTTACTTCCACATCCTGAAAACACTGGGTATCTACTTTACAACAGGATGTCAGTCTTCACCACACTAGTCTATATACAACACATTTGCAAGAAGAATGAATTATCAGACTGCCTAATTATCAGATGACTGACAAGAGAACCTATTTGAATGACTCTTTTTTTTTTTTTCCTGACACTCTTTAAGACCTTTTATTAGGCAAAAAAAATATGTATTAGCAAGACTTTCTCCTGTTATGGTGCCCACACACCAATTCAATCACTCTTCTAATAAACCATGAACTAAAAAGGAAGCTTTATTTTTTCCTTAAGGTGATTTCAGCATGTTTCTTTTGAGTCACACACTAAATCTAATTTTTTGTCATCCCTGTGGTATGTATATGGTGAATCTGTACTTTTGCACAGATACATCTAGCTGCATAGGTGTATTTCTACAGATATGTAGATACATTTTCTTATACATCCATAAATCATCAGAATGAAATTTAAAAAACCCCAAAACTTCAGGGAAGGAACTTGTGTTAGAGTCAAAACCTATTACATCAATAGTCAGAGTAAAATCACTGTTTTATTATTCAATTACTTGAAGTGTGAATGACAGACCATGATGCAATTTGCTCTGCTGACAGAGCTCACCTTTCTCTCAGAGAAACTATTTGCAGTTCACAGTATTCACTTCCCAAGCCTGACATGATAAAGAAAAAACAGATATAAAGCAAATTTAAAAGATATATTACATGTCTTTCAAAGAGGGAGAAAGAAGTGCAGTGGACTGAATCTGGTAAATACTACCTCTTACCCAATGCACCTGCTTTTGTTAGCAATTCTTTCTGAAGGATTCTCCAGAGTACTTCCACTATGTTCTCATTTCAAGGAACCTAAACAGTCTGCTGAATTTTTATCAGCAGAAAGTGACATGACAGCAGATGGGATACATAAAAAATTGAAATGATGGGTACATAAATCTATATGTTGTTTATATATAGCATTTATTCTGAAAATCTTATGTTAAAACTTTAAGGTGGATCTGCAATTATTTATTTTTTATAAAATAGATAAATACATTTTTAGGATAATTAGCAGATATGTTGCTTAGAAACTTTGAGAGACTTCCACTTAATAATAGTTGTAATTCTAGTTTATTTAACACTTACAATCCTTCTGAATTGTTTTGTATACTTCTTCCTACAGGGGAGTGTGAAAGCATATAGGTTCTCCAGTCATTGAAAAAAACTGCTTAGACATGTTCCTTTTCTTAATGAATATTCTCATTTCAACTAAGCCAGGAAAGGACTACAAAACCACACAAGTGATCTAAGTTCATGCAAATATTCTCTTCCTCCTGGAAAGAGGAAAAAACTTGCTTAAGTTTAACTTTATCAATAAGAGCCATTGTAAGAAATAGGTATAATTATTGCTTATATAAAAGTGAGAGGTAAGTCTCACTTGAAATGTCTGGTATGGCAGCAAAGTTCTACAATTCTCTTTCATTCTAGACAGGTCATTATTCAGATCATGGACCTTGGACATTAGAGGTCTGTAATCATTCTTAGTTTTAAACTGGCACAAAAATAAAGCAATCTAAAATTGCCAAGTATTTCTAAATTTTGAAAAGGTCATAGGAATATAGAGAGCATGAAGCAAAACTCTGTAAAATCTGTAATCTGCAAAATTCCAAAGGCTGCTCCTTCAACTTTGCAAAATTATGTTTTAGAGATACATTCTAAAATAATATCAAACTAATACCAGTTATTAATAATTATAATAATTTAGGAAGAAAATATTAAAATATTTTTACAGATCTCAGCATATCTTTATTAGAACAGAATATAAATTTTAATACATGTGGACATTTTCCTGATTTTTTTGATTTGTTGAAGCAGTAGTACTGCAGTAAAAATTAACTGGAGTAAATTTCAATGTCTTGGAAATACACTATACTGTACTGATGAACATAGAGACTGTGAAGAACATAGAATCACTTAAAATTGTAAATCAGAGAACCAAAAGAAAGATGGTCTCTTGATTTAGGAGTTTCTTTTAATCTTGCTTTGATTATATTAGCATTAGCAGCCAGAAGACTAAAATACCATCCTTGCTCTCCAAAATCCAAGATCTTATCTATATTCTAAAGAATACAGGTAGAAAAAATGTGAATGCAAAGTCTACTGAATAAGGCTATTCTATAAAATTAAAGCATGGAATTCAGCTGGCCAATTTAAATTACTTGTCCTGAAACTAATAAAAAACCTGCTCCTCAAAACACCAAGACAATGCAGTCTTTTAACCCATATGTACTACCACTACTCTTCGATACTGTAAAAGCCACACTATTTCAGAATTGATATTTTGTGAGATTCTTTTAAAAGAATCTCACAAATGGTGTCAGAAAACAAATTAAATCCCAATATAGACAATTTTTAAATCATGCTTTCATATTAAGTTGATCGTAAATTGCAAAAATTTCATTATAGTCACAGAAGTGAATTTTCAATTCATGCCATATGTCTGCACCCACTGACGATTTGATTATTTATCTTCTGTTGCAACTTCTTTCACAAGCAGAAAGCAGATTCTTAATAAGATGTTTTCTATTTCCTTATTTCAGAAAAGAAATAGTCAACATATATATACACCAAGGTCAAAACGTGGACTAGTAGGTTCTGCCCATAGCAGCAAACACTAACCATAAACATGAAACTCCTCTGTAAAAGTAGAAATCTGACCACAGTAAAACTGACAAAAATGCCATGACTACAACGGACTGCTCCGAGCGGGTTTTGCCAGCGTCTTCCACGAAATATTGCTAACTACTTGGTAAACAGTACTAGCTTCCTTAAAAATCTTAGATTAAACATCTCAACATCAGAAAGTCTAAAGGGTAGTCTACTTGAACAGAACTAAAAAGCAAAACCAAGTATAAGTTTGTTGGAAAAGTAGGAAGAAAGTGGAAGAAACCTAGGATCTGTTAGCCTATCAATCAATCACAAAAACAAGGCTGAGAGTAAAATGTGTTAAGTATTCTTGTATTTTGCCACCCAATCACAGTGCAGTCTTTAGAGATGGTTAACATAGTTGTCTCAGAGGAAACAGAGGTCTTTCATATATATATTTTTACCATCATTTATAAATGCTAAAAGTTGAAAATTATTTGCCTAAAGTCAGTATTTTAGCCTAGTAAATAACTAGTTTCTTTGTTTTTCTCCTGCCTCCATAAAACAGAATAGACTTAAAACTATTTAACTTGTAAACTTAAAAGGCTTTTTTTAGTTTATAGCAAGTATAAAGCTAACAGTTTAATGTCAATGTTAGTCTTAACTGGGCAAATGTAGTATCAATGCTGTTTAAAAAAAATGAAGAGGTTTTATCTTGACATTCTCTTAATGAGTTTTCTCAGTTTTTACTTAACAAGTCCAAAAATTTATTTGAAGTTAGAAAGCTAAAGTAATAATCAAAATCAAACTGAAGAAGTCAGTGGTGTCAAATAGTGTTTCTTCTCCCTTGAAATGTGGATGACCGCAACTACCCTATCTGGCAGAAATAAACTGCTTCAAAGGCAAGTCTACATAGTAAAAAAAACATTACACTGGTTTCTAAATGCATCTTACACACACACACAAAATCCCAACAGATATGAAAGAAAAAAAAAGAAAAGAAAAAAAAAAACACAAACCCACAAAAAACCAACCAAACAAATTAAAAAAAAAAAAAAAAAAAAAAACCACCAAAAAAAATCAAACCGCAAAACAAATTGAAGACCCATGCACTTTAAAAAAAAATACAGTATGACTGTATTTTATGAATAGAATATGGGGAGCTAGAAAACAGGGTAAGGTCTCAACTTATTGATCAGGAAACTATACACAGGTCAAGATAATTTCTCCACACACTACTGAAATTTTTTCAAAATAACTACAAATGGAAGGTTGAGTCTAAAACGTGTATTTCTGAATCACCTTATTAGTTTCAAATCATGAGGCTACAGAAAGAGAGCCAAGCAGTTTCAGGATCCTTTAGAGAAATAATCATAGTATCTCTAGTAATCTTCTGAGGACAGGAATAAAAACCTACCATCAGCAACCAAACCCCACACAGATACACAAAAACATGCATTACTGAATCCTTATTTGAGTAATAAAATTTATTTTAATTTATTTTTATTCATTTACCTCATGTCAGGAAGACATGAGGTACCCAGACTTCTGGAAGTTACCATTACAGGCTGCTGTCATTTCTCCCTTTTGAGACAGATTCCAAAACTTCACGCAACAATACAAATCCTTTTATTTCCAAATCAATTGTTCGTTATGATGGAATTTACGTACTTGATATGGGAAGAAGAATAACGATCTACAGACCCTGATAATATCTCCTTAAGATCAGCAACATTACAGTATTAAGTCTGTTAGATTTCATTTACAAGACCAAGAAACACGAAGTAATACATGCAAAGTTGCGAATCAATGGTAGAAGAGCAAAATCAAGATGCTTCGCTAATGGTCCTACAGCTAATCACAACTTCAGTCAACCTTCACATGCCATTGCAGTATTTCATATCTCAGACAATTTCAGGTGTTTTCAAGTGCTCTTTATCCCCCCCATTGTGATTTTTGAGAACATACACACATGCAGAGTCTGCATTTGCAAATACAAATTGAGTATCTCAAGTTAAGGGAAGATTCATTTTGATTGCAAAACAGCTAAACTATTTCAGATGTAATGTAACACAGCAACTACTGAAATTTAAAAGCAAGAGTATTTCTGTTAATTTTAGGAGAAGCTTTGATGCCATAAAGGTCAAAGAACCAAATATGAGAAAAGTATTTCAGCATATTTAGAAACGTGAAACTTGGTCTTCCTTTTAAAAGCAAAATATTTTTATTCTAATTATTGTATTTATTATTTGTTAATGTTATTTATTTTAATGTTGTTAATGTTAGTGCGACTTGATAAGGTTCTAAAATCATAGACCTTTTTTCTGCACCCTGTCACGTTTGAAAAGCATGTGTGCTTCTCACATATGCTTTTAGTCTGCACGTTTCATTCCTTTAAGTCTGTACTTCTCATCCCCATTTCTGTTGTGATTCTTTAGACATCTTTTGGGACATTTACATCAAAGTATGCACTGATACAATACAAAGCTCGAAGGCACTTGTCCTAACCAATGTAATTAGTCTTACAATTCATGTAAGATTCTTGAATTCCTCATTCAGAATATGCTTTCCTTAAACTTTCATTAAATTTAGCAGTAGGCAAACAAGGACACAGAAAATTACTGTCTTTTCAGAGATGTAAAACTAAAGTTTGAATACTATGTCTGCAGAGATAAGCAGTAAGTTCCTGGTAGGCAGAATGGTGGGTAATCATTGCCTGCTCCTAAAATGAGCTAAAAGGATGATTAAGGCAAGAACTACGTGAACTGTGAGAATGGCTTTTTGTTTATAGTCAGTGAAAAAGACCAGCTTCTGTCTACATAGAAAGATAACCTCTTACTCACTTTACTCTTAACTTCAGACAACTGGTTCTTCTGGCTAGGGAGAACATTTCCAAATTACTATAGCAATGCCTCCAGCTAGTCTTGAGACCCATGAGAATCTTCTGAAAGTAGTATGGAAAAAAAGCATTACCATGGACAATCAAGTATGTTACCATTCTCAGATTCAAACATGTGGCATTTTTAAGTACCTACACACTTCTATATATATGGATGGACATATCTATCTATCTATCTATCTATCTATCTATCTATCTATCTGTCATCTATCTACATACCTTGTAAAACAGAAGTGTACACCTGGTTCCTAAACATTTTTCAGATTATGTTATACTTTAATGACTAACTCTCTGAAAATTAAGTAACACTAGATAACTGCCCCTGCATAATCTAAGTAAGAGTTCTTCCTCAGCTACAGCAGAAAAGTTGTAGGAAAAGAGATTCCAGGAAACAGAAATCAAATAAACTAATTATCAAAAAAAAGTCAAACAACAAATCAACTTATGCAGAGGTTATGTCAGTTCACACAACAGGATATCAAAAATGCCCAGAATATAAAGTCAAAGAGCAATTACTGAAATACCTGAAATATTTCGTTGTAACTAATGGCAGAGTTTTTACTGTTTTATGTGGCTAATAATGAGTGTTTAAAGCACTAAAACTTCTAAATTCCTAGTTGCTTATACCTGATATCATGTAGGTATTCACTCCAGAATGCATCAAGACTGCATAATCAGAATTGCAATAGTTCCTTTAACATCACACTGCCTCAGCAACAGAAGCTCTGTCAGCCTTCCTTCTGCTTCAGCCCATACTGAAGGTTGCCATAAACAAGGAACCTCAAACAGATGTTTCACAACACCCTTCAGAGTCAGCTTCAGAGCACTGCACCTACTACTGTGCTGCCTATAAATGTTTTTTTCATTCCAACATCCATGTTCTCTGTATTTCTTTTAACTACTGCTACAGTGGGATCCATGTCCACACTTGGTGAGTGTAAGAAATCACCTCTAAGAAAAAGAAATGCTTACAAGGGCTGAAAAAACCCAAACTGTAAGGTTTCAGCAATACTTGAAATTCTGCTCTTCAAACACACCCCCTCTTTCAGTTCCAGACAAAACAGAGGTATCCAGATGACTGTATGCCAAAGATTTCTCTGTTTGGGACAAATAAATCAAGCACGTGGCTCTTGCAGTCATAAATGTGAGGAGGATGCTTCACCTAGAGCCTGTCCTCTTAGATGCAGCTAAAAATCTCAGAATGTCTAGTAAGAACACAGCAAACAACAACTAGAAACACCTGTATTTAAAAAAAAAAATTCTTTTTTCTCCTAAAAGCATAAATCTATGATAGTATTGATAATTAGTCCAAATTCAATGTTGTCTGGATAAAGTATTCAGATAATTTCAGGACAATTAGTTCAGGTGCTTAGGATAGCAAGCCTTTTTTTTCCCCCCCCTGGACAGCACTTTAACAATAAACAAACCAAACCAAATCAAAACCAAAACCAGCAAACAAAAACAAACAAACACACAAAAAACCAGCAACAAAACAAAAAAAAAACACTAACCCCCCCCACCAAAACAAAACACCACCACCACAACAACAAAAAAACCCCCAAAACAATACAAAAACAAAAGCAAAAACAAACAAAAAAAAAACCCCAAACCAAATAAAAACACACCAAACTGTACTATGTGAAGCCAAGGCAGCAAGTAAAGCAAGTAAATCAAAATATAAAACTCTGCCTACTCTTTCGATCTAAGTACAGTATCTGCTAGTGCTGAATAAGCTTGAAAGAGTAAAATGATCAAAGAAAAGTTCATCCTAGATCCAAGAGAAAGTATTCTGCAAATAGCAATAAAATACAGCAGCATGTAATATCATAATTTCTTAATTCTCTTGTGTATACAATTCATGCTTTCTTTATAAAACTTTTATCTGTTTAACCTTCTTTATTAAAATTTCTGCAGTAAGATGATTTTAAAAATTATGAGTTAAAAGTTCTCATTTTAGTACTAATCAAAAAACCCACAAAATATCACGATAACACAAAGTGCACTGATTGAATGAAGAGTTAAAAAAAGGTATCTTTAGCCACCAGTATGCAAAGCTGCCAGAAACTAATATAAATGTGCGAGCATATAAACTGTGAAATGCCAGTAAACTGTGTCAATTATTCTGGTACGTTTGTTTATTTCTGCTTAAGGATATCGCTGAATAGATCTTTTTGGTAAGTTGTGTCCATATACCATAAGTGTACACATCTTATCCAGCTGAAATGCCTTCTGGGAATTACTAATTTGTGAATAATTTCTTCTGTGTCCAACTAGAGTTATTATCCACTAAACAAATGCAATTAATCTGGACATTATAATGTGTTTGCTTTTTGTTTTATGAAGTAATTTCATGTAATTTTAAAGGAGTTTGAGTATACGGCAAGCCATTTGCAAAACTATTTTATTCACATAAAAAGGTATAATTAAAACATATGAATCAGCAGTCTCAACATTTAGACACATTTTAGGACTAGTGGAACTCTGGTACAATTAAATGAATAAGTAACTCCAAGGCATGCTCTTATTTTGAAAGTAAATGTGAGAACACTTGCAAAGGAAAGAGATGTATCCTATCCTAGGTGAGATAAAGTTCAGAGACTATTCTCCAGTGATTGCCTGGAACTAGATTTACAAGTTATTATGATCTACAGGATATCTGTCTGAATAGTACATACAGATGCATCAACCACAACACACCAATTTCTGCAAGTAGAAGCAGCGGAGAGAAGATAATTCTGTTTAGAACGAAAAGAAGATCCAGATTACAATGGATTTGGAAAAAAAGAAATGCATACTAAGAAATAAAATAAAATAAAATAAAATAAAATAAAATAAAATAAAATAAAATAAAATAAAATAAAATAAAATAAAAATTAGGCATGAATTTCAAAACACAATCAAATTGTTCTCATATGCCACTTGCATATGAGTGCAAGTGATACCAAGGAGCATGTTAGCATTATCCAAGTAATACTGAAGGTAGTACTACTTTGATCAAATTACCAACAGTCTATTTTTTGGACTTGGTCACATTACACAGGGAGGAACTGCTTTGAATTGATACCGGTTACTTCAATTTTAACTCTTTCCAAATTTATATTTGTAGATGACAAAAAAACCCAGATTGAACAGCTGAAAAATAATAAATTCAAGAAAAAATAGCTAATATAATTTAGAATACGTTAAAAATTGTTTCATGCTGTGATGGAACACTTGACTTCCTCACAAGAATCCTTCACCTTCTAGAAATTACCTGGTATTAATACTTGGCAAAATTATTGAAATAAGTTCACCTGATTTGTACATAGTACAAAGCATGGCATTCCATGTAGCATTTCAGTGTCCAGACAGTAACACCTATGTCAGGTGTACATTTCTTTAATAAACAACATCCAATCTTGACAGAATGACATTGCATAATCAATATTCCACCATATATTCAATGGTTAATTACCTCATTGTCTATAAATGTTACTGTATATGACTGGAAACCTAAAATTAGTCCATCTGGAAGTAATCTTTTTGTTCGAACAGGCAATACTTTATAAGTTGTTTCAAATGATAGTGTTCCAAGCATGAGCAGAAAGTCTGGATAGCTTGAGGGCACCCCAACCATTTTTGCTGACTACCTCATCCCTGCACCTAAAATTATTACATGACTGAATTGCATAGTTTCACCTTGCAGGGAGAGCAATTAGTTTTCCTATTCCTCTCCCACTGGAGACAGAAAATCAGCCTCCCACACTTCAGATATATACACGTCGCAGAGCAAATTTTTCCCATGCTAATTTAAACAATAATAGTTCAACTACATTTAATTGTAGATATCCTTAAACCATGCTAAAGCATCCCAATGTTAGGAGAACTGCATGTAGGAGAAATAAAGTAGGTAAAAATAGAAGCGCAAAGCAGTTATTTTCACTTTTGACATTACTGCTATTCTTCTTCAATACAAAAATTATATTCAGTCCATATATTTAACATCACCTAGTTTCATGAGAGAGATGTCTGCAGGATTTTTAATTATTATTCGTCATCTATCCTGATACTTTCTCAACAGAAGTGTTGAACAATGCATTAGTGACAAATTCCCAAGACTGTGCCCCTTCAGCCCTTGGAGCTTAACTCCTCTCACATTACAGTATTTATTGAATTTCCAAGCCAAACGGTGTTCTGCTCCATAAAATTCTGACAAGTGGACTCTGCCAAGCTAATAACGGCCTCATTCTGCTGAAATAAACTTATTTCACTGCGGCAAACAAAATGACATGACCTGGAAAGGTTATTTTTAACTGAGTAACGACCCAATACAAACCAAGTCTCTCCCACTAGATCCTGAAAACTGTTAAGAAAGATTTCTTAAATGCAAATATGTCCTAACATACTCTCTCTGCTGCTCTTGCTGTACATGACTGTGGTAAGATTTTTTTTAAGGTCTGTGCTGTTTGATTTTCTTAATCAGTAGCTCAGTAAACTTATTAAACAATGCCTAGTGAGAGCATCTCACTGGAGTGACCAAGCAACTGCAAAACTCATGCTAGGATGCTGTGTCCTCCTACGTTCTTTTACCCTCTGTCATTCTATGATTTTTGAATGTTTAGCTAACAAATTCTATTAGAATTGCCCTTACATATAACAAATCTGAGAAGTATGAAATTAAAATTCAGAAGGATTTCTCTCTCCCTGATTAATTTTATACTAATTTTTACATTGCCATTAGGGAGATGTGGAAAATAAACAATTAGGGAATAATTAAACCTTCTGGAAAGACTGTATCTTCTATACAAATGTCAAATTCTTCATAATGGTCATTCATGTTCTGGATGTCAGTGTGGTAATATTCATGAACTGAATTGAAACTGAAAATTCATGAACATTTTCAAGCTCCCTATATTCTTCTCTTAATACGACGTATTTTCTGCAGACTGCATACACAGACTAACCAGCAGTTTCAGGTCAGATGTGTATCAAGTTTCAAATTACCGGAGACCACGAGAGAACCTTCATAACAACTGGAAATTAGTACAAACATGCTGCACCCTGCTAGGTAAACTTTTGCTAATAAAAGAGACAATCCTTGACTGCAAAACAGCCAGACTCCAGCAGTTTACTAAAGAACAGTTAGAACACCTACTGAAAAGGGTCAGAATAATGATCACTCATAAAACTTATGAGTTTCAGAGAACAGAAGAAAAATGCAAAAAACCCCCAACCCAAGGAGAAAACCACAAAAGTGAAAGAAGGAGCACTGCCTTTTTGGGTACGGCCTGTAATTTATCAACAGTAGTGGTAAAAGATCAAGAATTTTAAAATAGTGTCTTCAATCACTTAACAATAAGCTAGCAAAATGCAAATAAAAAAAGCTAGCAAAATGTTAAAATAAATGTAAATTATCTTACTTCTATATTATATATTTTTAAAAAAATTTGGGGAGGGTGTTCTTACAAATGCATTATCATGCAAAGCACAGAACAACTAGAAAGTTTCACAAGAGCCATGATATTTCTAATCTATAAATCCAAGTTAATTCTGATATTAACAATCCTGATTATTTACCCTAGCCATAAAGTAGGTTAGTACTACCCTGGGCTGCTTTAGGAGAAATGCTGCCAGGTGGTAAAGTGATGTGATTCTTCCCATCTTCTCAGCCACATGTTTTATACCTGTTAGTTATGTGAGAATGGAAGATACAAATAAATTCATATACTCGGATTTTTATTGGACTTGTCACCTCTCAGAGACTGCGTGATCCATGTCCTTAGAAATATTCATATGTGACATTGTGTTAACTTATTTTAGCCATTTAAGTTCTGCAACGTTCTGTTTCTCTTTAGAATGTCTACATCTCAGAGTCAAATAGGCAAGCTTTATTTCTCACTGTAAGTACATCCCTTTTGCATGCGTGTGGCAAAAAACTGTATAAAGTTTGAACATTTAAAAAGTTAGCCCCTAACAAAGCAGATCAGGTATAATTTCAGCTAATACAGAACACTGCAATCATCCATTTGCAAAACAGCCACCCCGCTATGATATTGCTATGAAACTGTTTCCTTTTTTTTGTTATCTTTCAGCATAAATGCCACAGTCCTTACTGATGCTGATTTGAAGTAGATCGGAGAGCACTTCCTTACCTCAATTCATCTATCACAAGATGAGTATAAGAAAGGCAAGAGGACATTATTTACTATCTGATTGATGAACTTACCAGACTTCCTGCAAAAAGTCTGATTTTACTAATCACCTGTGTCTACCACACCTATTTTTGCTGGTTGTAGAAGACTGAGAAAAGGTAGCCAAATCATGTTTGATATTAACAACTAAACATTTTAATTGTAAAATCAGCAGCAGATTGGTTGAAGTTGGAAGCAACGTCTAGAGGTCATTTGGTCCATTTTGGTCTGATCCAGCAGGGCCACCTGAAGAGACTGCCCAGGACCATTACTCTGGCCAGCCTGCCTCAATGGTCAGTCATACACGTGCTGAAAAACATATTTTCTCATGTTCAGGCAGGACTGACTGCTTCACTTCATGGACAATGACAGGATGGTAGACAATGGGTGTAAGAGGATCACAGTGACAATTACCCACTGCTCTGTCACTGGACACCACTGAAAACAGCTGGGCTCCATTTTCTTTACACCCTCCCATTAGGTATTTGTACACATGGACAAGATCCTGCAAGCCTTCTCTTTACCGGGATAGCCAGTCCAGCTCTCAGCCTTCCTTGCTGAGGAGCTGGCTGTTCTCTAGACTGTTTCCACTATGTCCATGTCTTTGTTGTCCTGGGGAACTCAGAAATGCACACAGTACTCCAGCTGTGGCCTCACAAGCCCTGCTAGTCACAGGTAGTTGTACAGGAGAATACTGCTTCAGTAGTGGAACTTACAAGCACCAAACTGCCTTACTGTCTGAAAAGCTGTCTTAGAAAGTTTATAAGACTGTTATGTCTGGTACTCATGGTTAAGAGACACCTTTCCATACTATGAAGACAAGAGGAGTCATTTTAAGGTCACAAAGTGAAACAATACAGTTCAAAGCTCCAGAAAGTCAATTAGAAAGAACAGCAAGCATGATTTACAAATTATTCACTAAGAGACACTTGCTTTAAAAATTTCTGGCTTTTAGGAACAATTTTGCTCTCTTAAATATAGGCCAAGTGATTAAAACAGTAACAAATTTTGAAATATGCTTATTATAGATATTGAAATTGTTTGCAGTGCAGAAGCATTTGAAGCAGAACTCATGAAATATTTAAAGTCATGCTTGTGACAGAACTCATATTTATACAGTACACCCTTGAGAGCTTTCTCACAGGTGCTTAAAAGCAAAAGGTTGGCAGAACCTTTATCTTTTTATTCAACTAATCTCCATATAATAATAACTGAGATTAACTGAGATTTATTTGCATTGTGTTTATTTCCCTACTGAAAGACATTTCTCTAGCAGCAAACATAAAACCTATGTTCTTTCTATTTTGCAAGCACTATTGCTTTAAATATCTTTGTAGGATACTGTTTTTATTTTTTTAGCATTCAAAAACTGCAGAGGGCTTTCACTTGCTTGCAAGACAACAATGGAAACACGGCACATGGCTTGGTTTCAGCGTCAACAAATTGCAGTAATCAAATGTTGGTCCTTAAAAACAAAGCAAACAGGTTATTATTTATAAAATTCCAGCTGGATAGTTATGAAAACTTGATACTTTACTGGAATTGAATGGATGACCCAAAACAAGGACAGTTTCTCAAAATGAGACCAGGGAATTACCAGCATACATTCTGGGTTAGTTTTATATTTTTCAAACATCATGCCCTCTTAACAGTTGGTATCTAACAAATCACATTAACTATCTTGAATTGGGTTTTGAATGAAATTATATTTAATGCAAAAGTATTTGAACTATGCAAAAATACCAGGACATTCTGTTTAATGGCAAGTGATTCCATGGCCTATTATAATTTATCCTTCCCCAAGTACTCTTCATTTAACTTATAATCATGGTTCCTTTAATAAAATGAAATTAATAGAAGCTATCTGCTGTGTAATTGCTAACTAGACACATTAAAAACAAACTGGATACTGAGTCATTCAGGTCTACTTATCTGTCAAATCCCTTTATGTTCATAAACTTTACTATAAATTGCTACTAATAAAGCATATTGTTTAAAAAATAGTAGAAAATTGAAATGCAGCGATGGCTGAATAGTCTTTCCATACCAGCTGCATGTCTTATATTCAGAGATTCCAAAAGATAAGGTAAATATCTGTGTGAAAATTCACACCAACTCAGAGAATAACAGGAAAAAAAGTAACAAAATAGTTTTTTAATAAACACCAAATGATCAGATAAAAAGCAACATATGGATTTATTCTCACAATTAAAACTAAATGCACGAAGGAAAAAATTAGATGCAATCAAATCAAGTCAGAATGCCTTAATAATGTAGCTGGATGCATGGAGAAAGATCCCATGCCAGTTCGGGAGTGTATGTATAATTTACAGACACTATAGCAAAAAATTTAAACAGTACATTTTTGATTTATATAGACAAAGAAAGAAGTAGCATAAAACATCACATCAAAAGATGCATGCACTTGGTAAGATCCCAGTAACATTTCAGAAGAAATACATATTTTCATTCAGTTACAAAAATAAGCACGTAAATTAGCAGTCAGTAAAATAAAGGCAAAAGCACCATAAGCAGCTCTCTAAGGACAAATTTATGGAAGAGATTCCCGAGCTAAATATTGGCATGCTGCTTATAAACTGGCTAAGTGACAACTGAAAGATGTAACAGTCTGCAAATTTTGAAGGGCATATGGAAATTGAGACGTAGGAAAAAAGGGGACTTGATTATCAGGAGAACATTCTAGAAATAAAAGGTATCTAAACAATATAGAAAATACCTTGAATTTTGAATATTTGAAAAATATTCTAAACAAACATAAAAGGTAGCAAAGAAAATACTTACAAGACAAGGAGGATGAAGATCAGAAGTGTTTATTTCCCCCTCCCCTCACCAAAAAAGTGGACTATAATTCAAGTTGCCATTATTATGAGTACCCTGTCCTTTGCAATGGCTTATCAGTCTTACAGTAGTGGTTTTTCACATCAGGTAATTTTATCATTTTTCAAAGAAAATACACATTTTATGCCTTTAGAACTATAACTCAATTTCAACTCTGTACCGTTTCAATAGCATATATCACTGACTCTAAACCTTTTCTCTAAAAGCTTGAGGAAATGAATGACCAAAACAAAAAGGAAGTCCACCTTGTATATATATCTAAAAGTTCAAGAGCTCAGAGAACGCACAGGAAGAGATCCACATGACTCATGCACAGAGCTATGGCCTCTACGTATAACAGTAAGGAATGGGAGAGTAAAGTGATTAATTAACAAGGGGCCCCTTTTGCTTGGAAGGGGAGAAATTTGATTGGAGTATCATCAAATGCCATGCCAACACAGTGGTGAAACTACAGTGATAGAGAGAAAAAAGATGACAACCACTAGATGCTCTGATTCATCTTGAGCACACAAGTAGTCCCATGGATTGACCACATTAAATTGTTTCTGTGTTTTACACCATCAGGACTGTACAAAGAGATCAAAAATGAGCAAGAAGAAGGCCTCCTGAATGAGGCCTTAACAACTACCCCAAATTTATCTACCATGTTTTTCCATTTCTTTAACATTTTCAGCTTTTGTGTTTTGCCAAATGGCAGCTAACCACCACCTAAGATATAATAAAACCAGACAAAACAGACCAAATAAATAGTTTTTAAAAAGTGGTGCAAAATGGAAATATTCTGTAGAATAAAGCACGTTGACTTTAATGTGACAGTAGTCATGACAACAATCAGCACTATATGTTTTTCCTGCAAAAGATGCATAGCTACTACTACAGGCCAATGTCAAGGATGATTCACTGAGCCAGTATAAATTCACACAGAACACCTTTACATGCCACATAACTCACTACAGCTATCCCTTAGTGCTTTCCTGTCCTATGCAGTACACTCTCTATCCTCTCCCACTCTCAGTCCACGTGGGAGACTTCCATGAAGAGACTGAAACTGTCACACAGAGTTTGATTAAGGGTCTTGAAAAAAATGTGATAGGACTTGCCTTCTGACACACAATTCAGGTGAAACAGAGAAACTTCTTTTGTATTTTTTCCTGCTTCCTTACCTTGACAGTCCAAAGTAAAAATCAGAATATATGATTTACCAAAATGCACAGGCATTTGAAATATACATTCATCCCTAAGGATCTGCAGTGTCTTGCCAGGCCTTGTGAACCAAAGCACTCTATGTTCCATCAAACACAATGAATTCAGCTCTTTAAGGACACTTTACTTAAGAGTTCAACAGCTCTCTATCCTGTGTGTAGGAAAATGAGTAAAGCAGGCTCGAAACCAGCATAGCTGAGTAAGGATTTTGCTACTCAAACTGAGGAATAAGAGAGAAATGCACAACCAGTGGAAGCAGGAACATGTGAACTGGGGAGAGTACACAGATATGGTTGAAATGTCTAAGGATGGTATCGGGGAAAGCCAAGTAAAATCTGGAACAGGACTAGGCGAGGGACATGAGAATAACCACAAGGGATCCTATAAATCCACAGGTTCAGAAAACAAAGTCCAAGGAGAGCCTGTCCTGTGATATGCAAGCACGTTGAACTAGTGATGACTGATACCAGTGAAGGCTGAAGTGCCCAGTGACTTCTTTGCCTCAATCTTCACCTGGCAGTCAAGCCTTCCAGTTCTTTCAAGTCCCTGATCCTCTGAGTGAGTGTGCGGGCACTGAAGTCCCTCCCACTATAAGCAAAGAGCAGGTTTAGGACCACTTGGTGAAACTGAGTAGCCACTAGTCTATTGGAGCTGTGACAGTGACAGAAGGTGGGGCAATGATTTTAAACCGAGAGAAGGCAGCTTTCGTTTTGAAGTTAGGATGAAATTCTTTACTCAGAAGGTGGTGAGGGCACAAACAGGTTGCCCATAGAAATTGTGCATGCCCCATCCCTATAAGTGCTCAGAGCCAGGCTGGATGGAGTTTTGAGCAATCTGGTCTAGTGGACGATGTCCCTGCCCATGCAGTGGTGTTGGAACTAGATGATTTTAAAGGTCCTTTCCAACCCAAAGTATTCTGTGATTCTATAAACAAACCTTCCATTCTATAAATAAACCTTCCATTCTATAAATAAACCTTCAACAAAGCCAAAGTAATAAAAATTAAATTGTTGAAATTACACATTTCAGAAACTTTTGCACTATACTGAGGTGTTCTGAACTTGCTACACAAATAGTGACACATATATAACAATGGTGATTCCATGGAGATCCGTGATTCCTAGATGGGAGAAAGTAGAGGTTGCATAGCAAGATATTCTAAATATTGGTAGATATGTTATTCTGCAATGCACTTGGAAGCTATGACATGGAAATGTAGCAATATATTGCAGTAACACAAAACTATATTCTGTTCACACCAACCATTTTTCCCCACCTCAGAAAAGCTAAAGTTCATCTAAATCACAATGGAAACACAAAGGAAAGGGCAAAAAAGCTTATGAACATCCTCTGAACAGGCAGAGGAGAACAGACTTCAAAGACAACAAACAAAGCTATCAAAAAGGTAGCACTGTGCTGACAACAAACTGCTTATTCTTCTCCTGGTTTATCCCTTAGATTATCAATAGTTCTTACTTAGTAAAGGCATCAATTTCTTTTTTGCACGAACCTTTTTTCTCACCTTCTCTTTACTTTGTTAGCAAATTTAGGACATCTTTGCCACAATGACAGGATAGAGAAAGAGGGCAGATAAGAGAAGATAAACAAAAATAATTTAGCATGAACACTTCAATAAATACATTGAAAACTGGGTACAGGTCTTCGATATGCTCTCAGGAATCATTCCTCCTAGGTCATTGTCCACAGAAAATTAATAATTAATAGCATAAACAGTCACACCAAGAGCAGGAAAATAAGTTCAGAGATATAAACCTATGAAGATCTAACACTGAAATCCTTGATAAGAAATGAAATTTGGCATCCGAACAATTACACCCCTGCAGGTACTTAACTGGATTGAATGAATTCCAGTCACTGACTACCTAACTTAGTTAAGGATTTATACCAGAACTGGAAATACAAGCATTCCTTAATAATTAGATATATGAGAAAACAATGACAACAATTTTCTTTTTCCTAAAACCATTAGCAAATTATGTCTTAGCAAAACAGTAAGTAAAAGCCTCCAATCCCATGATCTTCAAGACTGATATGGTCTCCTAAAAGGAAAATATGTAGGTCATATATTTTATTATCCCCAACACAAAAATAGAAAGGGACTAGAAAAATACAATGCAAGCAACATATTTTGGCTGTGCTTAGCTGACATTAACATATGATTTCAACTCAAAGTTCAGGGTGTTGGTACATAATCAGTCTTCTTGTCCTTACTCCCCTCTCCTTTATAAACCCAGACTTTGTTCTTCTTTCAGCTTTAATAACAGCCAAGTATTTGCCCTTATTTTTGCAAAACTGAAGGGATCAGCCATGGTACCTCCTCAGCAGACTAATGTATTAATTACAAATTTATGCTCACATTTTAAAAGCAATAAACTCAGATTTGTGCCCTGCTCATTTACTGTCAAGAATTAATCTTTAATTTACTACACAACACTCAAAACTCTTTCCTGAGCACTTGAATTACATATTTCCTCATCAGTACTCAATACTTCCATGTGGTACCAATTCACAAACAATAATGTATTTTACATCATACACCTATGTCACACACTATCATATTATTCTTAATTTGCACAACAGGAACTGAGAAAAACAGATGGGTCTGGATCAAGTTCTGGAACATCAAAGCCTGAATAAATGCCAATTAGTAAATTATACTGAAAAAGTCATCAGAGGTCACACAGGTAAGGAGTAAGCTTAGCCTGAAGTCAGATTACAGGCCTGGAGGAAGTTTGTTTGTTGCTGAATCCAGTAATACTTGCTAGTTCAGAAATAAAATCATGCAGGAAGGGGAAAACGGTTTATCATTTGTTCTGGCTCATGGATGATTTTCTCTTCATCCTAATGTTACCCTAACTGCTAGGTGAAGTGAAGTCTAATGCCCCCAGAATAAGGACTACCTGGGAGACATGAAAAGAGCCTATATTTTGCAGTAACCTGGGAAGGTATCTCCAGGATAATATTAGCCTTTAACTGCTAAAGCTGTGTATTGAGAAAACCTCAACAGAGGCTTTCTCAATACATAGAGGTTTTCTTACTAGAATGTAAAGACCACAGAGGATGTGGAAATGCAGACAAGGGTAAAGATGGAGACAGGATACTGCTGCGGCAATGCTGATCACCAGTAAATTCCTGTTAACATGAAAATTAATTTTGGTATTAGAACAACTGAGCATGGTGATTGATCCTGCAAAGTGTTATAGCCCAGGGTAAGAGCAAGGTTTGGAAGAGAATGTCCCTGTCATTTTCTCTAAGAGGTCTCCACAGAACTGAAGTGTCTTCATTTAGTTACCCTGTCAGCATCTTTTCTCCTTTCATTTGAAGGTTTTGGGTTTTCATTTACAATTTCAGTAGCATTTCCTGGCATACCAAAAAATCTAAATATAAAACTCAAAAAAAGCCTTTTAGCTCTCATCCATTGATAACTATGATAAAAACACAAAGATTTCATTGCTTGATCAAATCAAATACAAAGGTTTCTAAAGAAAGACTTCTCTGTATTTACATTTCTCTTCACAGTTGTTGTAAACAATTACTCATGATTTTCCAGCTTTCTACTCCAGCACACCTACTGTTTCAGAAACTGTTGACAAGCAGCTCTTTCATTTGGACCAATCAAGCCTGCTTGAATTAACAGGAAGTTTTCCATCAACAACACGGAATGTGAATACTAACAAGAAGCTGTTTATTCTAGTTAAGTTGAAACTGGTTTCTGAAACAGGTTCTCAGCATAATAAAAGCCTTGCAAGAGGCCAAAATAGTACGTGTATATTACATGTTGTGTAGAAGTGGATTACAGAAGTAGAAGAAATCCCAGTTTTTTTTACTGTTTCTTATGAATCATAAAAATTTTCTCCCTCAGTAAACTAGATCAGGCTTAGCTATTTGTAGATACGTTCTGATTTATCCATCTTTCTTTAGGATCATCTAATGCTATGACATGTTAGTTGGAAAGCACCACTGATTTTTAATATGAAAAAAGAACTTATTTTTCTGTACTGCAAATGGAGGTCATGTAATGATAAAAATCGAAAGATAGTAATAAATGAATGGGCTTAAATCTATAAAAAGAGTTAAAATTAAGTTCTAAACTAGAAATAAAAAGCAGTAAAAAATTAGAGGTAGTCCTCATCCTAACACTGAGTACCTCAAATTGATTTTGACTTGCATATCTGAGAATCTTGCATTCCATGGCAAAAGAACTCAAAATCTGGTGGGGGGGAAAGAGCCCTTAAAATTTTGATTTTATAGGACAGCATACAATTTTTTAAAGATTATCAGTTGTCCGGAAATGAAGCTGCATCTAAAATGAAAAAAATACTTTTGTTAAAGATGTATCTGCTGACTTGGAAGAGATTTTTCAAGATTAAAATTTTGTCTGTGCAAATTTACACTGCAGTTTGTTTCACTATATGAATAGCAGCATCTAACCAGTTGCTAGTAATGAACATCATAATCATTATAGTCAAACAAAGCAAAGCAACTACGAATTAGGAAAGAATTACACTACCATTTAGAAATTACTACTATGTTTTAAATGAGTCATTGTATTTGGAGATTGTAAGTGAACTTGAGGTTGTCCTGAAAGGGTGATTTTTTAAATTTTTTTTTTAATTACACAGCCTCTAAAAATCACTATTTGATCTTAAGAATGGCACCGAAATAGTTTTTCACTTGCCACAGGAATTAATTGTATCAGTTGTTCTCAATATCCAGAGTACTTAATATGGTCCATCCCATTGCTAAAAGGTAATGGAAGAATCTTGTTAATCAATGGTCTAGTCCCATTTTTTTTTAAACCCTAATTAAGTTCCTAATTTATTTCAAAGGAATAGCTTCCCAATTGATGTCAGAAAAAAAGATAGACAGATAGATAGACAGACAGATAGACAGATAGATAGATAGAGCAAACATTAGTCACTTAGCCCTAATCATTAAAGAATTATCATACAAATGCATTCACCTTTACCAACTTTTTACTGTAGTATTACTGTAGATGCATAATACAATACTGGTCAAAAAAACCCAAAGTAGCAACTTGTTGCAGGGGCATAGTTTGGGCTTAGAAACTCGTAGTTGATTCAACTGAAAACAGTATACTAATTCACTTTATAAATAAATACTTTTTGCTATTGAAAAATTCTGCAATATTGTCAACTATGGATTCTGAAGCAAAAGGAAATACTTCTGGTTTATACCTCAGGCTGGTGCCACACTTTGCTCCTAAAGGAGTGTGCCTGACTTTATTCTAAAGAAAACACAGAAAGCTTGTCAGGTTTCTAAATGTTCTTTTCCCATAACTATTCCATAAGCTCATTTCTATTTTATGGAAAATAGAGAAATGGAAAATGCTGTTACTGAAGCATTATTATAGGGAGAGGCCAGCAACCAAAGTGGGTGAGAAGGGGACAACATAATTATCACTAAAAAATTCTAATAAATTTCTTTTACATCCCCAAAGTTCAACAACATAGCTATAGCCTATGAACAAAACAATTAAAGATTTAATGTTGCAAGAGGATCTATTTCAAATGTGCCAATGTTTGTTTTTTGATGTTTTCATTTGCTCATTTGCTATGATGGGTATAAATCACAAGCTGAGACATCCTTCCTAAAACAACATTTGCAGGCTTCTACTGCTCACAAGGAATATCAAGGTTATTGTCCACTTAAATAGAAAAAGAGAGCTTCCATCAACAGATGTCAAAACAGATAAGCACAGATTTGACATGTGCTTGTAGAACTATCACCTGCTATCAGTGCTGGAATGACAGCTTTATGGTGAGAATGTCAATGAAATTCATCGTGCACTGCATTTCAAATATTGCTCAATTGAATATGATAAACATATGTGTTTCTGCCAAGCAGTAGGTGTTTATTGCCATAATCCTACTTGTATAACAAGTGTGCAGATTATTTTCTTTCTATATAGGTATATCCATATTCCACTTAAGCACAACCCTGTTAAATTTTTCACTGATAACTTAGGTTAATTGATGCTATTAGATGTACCAGGAGAAAAGATGGTAAGGCACTGAAATTAAAAGTCATTCACCTGTCTTCTGGTAAGATGATGGTATCTAGTAACACATACTTTTCACAGTTTCAGGATGTCTACAACAAACATCTGTCTTTCTGACAACTGTTTTCTAAAACGTACAGGTATTGAAAGACACGTATTCAGATCTTCCTATTATCTGGTAGGGAATCACTATTAAAAATCATATTTCTAACTACATAAAAGATATAGCCTGCCTAAGACAATAGGTGCAAGGGTAACATGCAAATGTGCAAAAGAAAAGAAATCTTAAAAAAATACAAAGGAGAAAAACAAACCTAGACACAAGTGGACAAAAGCCTGAAATGATTTTGTACTAAACGTAAAAGGTCCTGTGAGATCACGAGGGAGGAAAGAAAGCAGGGAAGAAGTACTATCTATTTCTAAGATTACAAACTCCCAGTTAAACTATGTATTTCTTTTGTACTTATTGACCACTACTTCTTGCGTGTATTTCTCTATGACAGGTTCTACATTTACTTGAGTATCTTAGTAACTGTAGTTCCATTATAATTATTATTTTGTGCTTCTAAAGTTTCACATAATTATCTGTACTGAGACACTTATACCACCAAAAGGACCACAGTCATCATTTATTAGTCTTTTTAGATACACTTTACAGTTTGCCGTAGGCCTATTTTTGAATCAATTACTTTCCCCATGAAATCCTCAAAGCACAGCTAGCATAAAGTATCTTTTAGGTCTTCTGCTCACTGTTTATCACTGTAATTTTTAGAAAATATCCCTAAAAGACATTAAAAAAATAGTCTCTTAACCTTTCTTCATAGTGTTAAATTTCTCAATTAACAACTGAACAATTAAAAACCTCATCCTTATAATTTTTCAAATCAAAGTTTCTTACACAGTAAAAACAGACATTGTCAAAAGAAACAACTATACAGTCTCCCTAAGCAAATAATTTAGAAATTCTGAAAGAAAGAGGAATTCTGTAGTCAAAATCCCCACACCTTTCAAGGTTGTCTTCCTTGGAGATTGTCTGATATGTAACAGCTGCCTTTCCTCTGCAGGGCATAGACACTGATCTCTCTCCTTTACTGACACAGAACCTAATATCTTTAAGACTTAGAGCAAAAACCATAAAAATGGCTAACAAAGTAAAAAATTACATATATGGAGCAGAGGAGGACACAGATACCAAAAAAAAAAAAAAAAAAAAATTGCTACTTTTATTTAAGGCACGTGACCAAACAGGGCAAAGAAATTGCTATCATTATATTGAGGAAGGAAACTTTAAAATCACTTTTATTATAAGGATTAAATTCTCTCTCAGAAAACATTTATTGAAATTTGGGGTTGAGAAAGGTAGAAAGGTACTGAGATTCACAAACATACTATTTATTAACAGGCATGATCCTTCACTTAGGTCAGAGTAGAAAAACATGTCTTTCATTATCTTTATGGACAGGAAGCATGAGAAATTACATATATATTCATCATTGTTAACTATGATTAGCAAGCTTTACTACTTAAGTTTTATACAATACAATGCAAAGAGGTTCTTCACTTTCTGTGACTTCCCCAACATGATCACTAGATAATCTGATGTATCAAAATTACACTATTATTGTAGCAGATATGCACGCTTTAAAAAAAGGTATTTATATACTAAGCCTCAAGATTCACCAAGATAAAGAATACTAAGTAAGATTTATCTCTCTCTAAATCAAAGCACTGAACTGTTCAACTTGCTATTTAATATTTTAGGCTTTCTAGAGAATAAGATGCATAAAGTAAATTATTTACACATAGATCTATAACTGAAAAATTAGGAACTTGAAGTAGCTGCCAGAGACACTTTTAGTACAGTGCAATAGTTGATCTAGTCCTAGTTTACTTGTTATGTTTTGAAAAAATAAAGATCTTGCTGAGTTTCCTATCATCAGTGTGTAGTGGAGAAGGGAATTGGTTCAGCACCACAAAGAAAAAGAAGAGCAGTGCAGTCTTTTGATTGCAGAGGATAATCTATAAACAGAAGGAACAAAGCTGACCCTTGATGTGATCTCCGTTCACCTCTGACAAGGGATGGCAATCTAGAGATATCGTTATAGGGTACAAAACAGCTTTTAGGAAAGGTTCCAAAAGGAAATCATTCTTCTATTCACCCATGTTGCCATAGAAACAGAACCAATCATGCCTGTCCACAAAGGCTTTTATGTCAACTTCTGTTAGAAAACTTATATAAAAAGTAGAAATTAAACCAAATTAACAAGACAGTCATTAAGTGATTGAGATAGGTAAAAGAAAGAAAATAATTTATAAACAAATGCGTCCTGCCTTGCACCTTAAACGCGTAACTTTTAAAGTGTAAATCAGCTTATTGCAAGGATTTACTGCACACTGCTATGGGTCACTGTCTTATACTTCCATGCAATCTGAGAGGGTGCAATTTATATAGAATGATGTCTTCTAATTCATGGGGTCACAAGCTATATATTTTTTTTCCTTTTTACTCCTCCCAACCATTAAAGAAAGGTCGTATCATATCCTCACCATCTTTATAAAATTAGATCTTTCCAAATACATCTTTAAAGAAAAGATTTCAGCTAAAACCATACACTTACTGAGATATTTTACTTCTATCCTATGATATCTTTAAAACATTGATTCTGCATAAAACTCATGGCAAATAATACTGCTACATATATTAAAAGGGTGATTAATGAAAATAGATTTCCAAATTAAAATATGGCAAATTTACTAACTCTTCAGCTAGGGTAAGCAACATAGTATGGCCAGCAGAATCTGGATCTTGGTATCTAACATCAGGAATGAGTTTTGTGACTGAAATTCTTGAAAATTATTGTGTCTGAAGTGTTGAAAATTATTAAAACTCATGCAGAACTAATACAAAATTACAAAAATTTTATGCTAGGTTTATAACACACTAAGCTTTTATGTTGCTACACAAACTACTGTACATAGAAGGAGAGGTTTTATTAAAAACAGAGAAGAATCTCTGCCTTCTTTAAAGTGCTAATCCCATCTATTTGGTCTAGTGTAGTTTGACTGAAAACATACTACAGAACTATCAAGATTGAATCTCTTAAAGAACTATCTGCTTTTCAACTACACAAATATATTCTCGGATTTCCCTTTCCATTCTCTCAACCCAATTCAGAAAGTTTTAACATATACACATGAATTGCATACCACAAGAATGCTACTTTAGGCACGTCTTCAATTATTTTGTTTTTAATGACAAAAGGTTTAACAGAGTTTTGGAAATTAACTTGATTTCGGGTTTTTCTGAAATATAATGCTGCTAGTCTGGTTCACACAACCTATGAACCAAAGTGGATTCAGGCATGCACCAGTTACATACTCTGGTCCCAGAACATTAAGGATTTTCACCCTGGGAAGTTTTCTGAAACATATCTAAAGTTAGAGACTTATTCTCTGTATTTAATTTATGTATTTATAAGTACACGGCATACTGATAAATTAGATTTTACAAACCTCTGGGGGTTACTTTGTTTCAGATTTTAAAAAAAAAATTATTAGCATATTTTATTTTAGTTGGTTTGATGATCTGTTGTTCTTCACAAAGACTCAATTCAAGCAAAACTCATCATGTTTTGTAAAGCATAGTTAGTTTGTGGTAATTTTCATGTTTACACATTAAATCTATACTTTGATGCTTCTAACTTTGAAAAAGGTTATCAAATGTGTGGTTTAAACTGCATGGAGGATGATCCTACTAAATCTAATGCTAAGGATGTTGTGCAGAACACCTGCAAAAATCCAAACATGTTTTGTTTTATTTTATTATATCTCAAGAATTTTCCAAACCCAAACAAATCAATTGTGTGGTCATGTCTCTTTTACTGTTAGCAGAATACAGCTCAGATTCTGCAGTTTATACTAAAACCTCAGCTCTACATCAGGAACTGGCAGCTTGAGTCTCAGTGACCATCATGGTTCAGAGTCCTTTTCTTACCCATGCCAAGACAGCTCTGAAGTAGAAAAATACTAAGATGAGTTACACTATTTTTTTAACAACTTAAAATATATTAATATGTTTTTATAAATAACATGCTAATAATCCGTTAATTTACAAAAGGTGTAGAATTAATAAGTTAGAAACCTGTGCCAACAAGTTCACAAAACTGTGGGCAAATCAGAGCTCATACTATGACATCCTTCATTACTTTAGAAATAGAAATATTATCTAACCTCATGTACTAAAGATAAATCTGGTTCCCAAGTAAAGCCATCAACAGTTAAACTACATAGTCCATTCCTCAATGTTCCCACAACTCTGTTTCTGTAATCTCCACTATGGAACTAAGTCACTTTCTGGAAAATAAGCAAGTCTCTTTCATAGAAACATAGAATATCCTGAGTTGGAAGGCACCCTTAACTCTGGTCCCTACACAGAACAGCTGCAAGAATTGCACCATCCGACTTTACATGAAGAATGGTTTCCTTGCAATTATTTTTTTCTTTCCTTTTCTGATTTGTCTTGCTTTGTGGTGCTCTGACACCTACCAAAAACTTCCTAACTGTTTAAATGGCCAGCACCCAGAAGCTTTTCCTTTGGTGTTTGAAATTTGGTCAAACATTCTGTTGGAAAGAAATTACAAAAACATGTTCTGATATTGACGAATTTTGTGCTTTAGATAAAAAAGATTTTTTTTTCATTGAATTAAAATATTTCACTTAGCCCTGGATTGCACACAGTCATACTATAAAAAGAGCTGGCTTTTCCTTCATGCCTTTCTGCCAATGTTCTGCCCCAACACATATAGGACAAAGTGGAGTAAAGTTTTTTTCATCAAAGCTTATGTACTGCTGCATAAAAATCGTTTGCCATTAAAAATTGTAAGCAAATAGCTTGAAGACATCTAATATTTGATTTTCAGAAGAGGTATTTAAGAATCATACAGAATCAGAGACACATTAAAAAATACTCTGAAGACCACATGAAAGACATTCATGAGACTGGAGAGAGGAAAGAAGCACATCTTCAGGTCACAATTTCTGAACAGGAGAACATCTAATGGTCTCTGAGATGCAGGAATAATTTGCTTCTTGTTTAGTCTAGAAGGGTAAGAGTACTCTTTAGCTGATCACACAGTATTTGTAAATGTCATCAGTAATTAAAAAAATACTGAGAACAGCTTTTGAAACATATTCTGTTTAGGTATTTTAATTAAGCATAACTATGCACAGAGAAAGACCTTCTAGTTCAAGGAATATTATCCTGAAACTGCAATCTTAAGTGGTGACTTTGTATACACAACTGGGAGGCAGGAAGAGCACCAGCTCTCTCACTCAAGTCTAGACAGCTGTGTAGACAGCCTAGTGTAGACAGCAATTATTTATACTTTGGAACTTTAACTCTTCTCAGTTTGCACAGGACTTGATTTGTCAACAAAACAGCCATTTAATGTCTCCTTAATGGTCACCTGCTCCAGCAGTCAGGCAAGCAGATACACTTGGGTTGAAAACTCTGTCCTAACTGTTGTAATGAGTTTAATTAATCTAAACCGCTCTGGACTGTGCTCTCCCTAGAGTTAGTTCTCTTTAGCTCTATGTTCCTTGATCAATTGTAGTAAAATGCTCCAGGAAATCTGAGTACTGGGTCTGATCCCTCTATGACCCACAGAACCAGAACACATCCATTATGTAACACTTGGGGTTTTTTGTCCACAACAAAAGCAGAAGGAACATTATTGCTCCAATCTAGGTTTCATTTTGTTACCTTCTAAAATTACATGCTTTGGAAACATGTTTGTCCAAATCTCACCTGTAACAATTAAGCTAACTTTATTTTATATAGCAGAAATACTTCACTCATATATTCAATTTCTCTTTATTCAGATGATAATGCCTAAATTCTAAACTGACAAGAGTACTATTATATTTTTTACAACAAATCATCTCTAATGATGAGGTAAAAAAGCAACAGCTCCACAATAACCTGTTATACTTTTGCAAGCCTCCATAAAATGGAGTATTCTACTATTTACAGTACTGAGATAAAACACGCTGTCAAATGTTGTCAGTGAAACTTTTTCGTAGTTTTTATGTCTTCTGACACAAAGTCAAGCTTTTCTTTTGGAGTGCTCTTCTTTATGGACTGGATTTTGTTAGAAAAGACAAAACCAGCTAGCTGATTGCCTGATTTTTTTTTTTTTTTTTAATCCAAAATTTTTCTAAAACCCTAAGTCTTCTGTTAAGATACAGACTTCTGTAACAGATCTGGACATAGCAGCTATCATTTCAGGTACCTCTGCAGCCTAGATACTGCATAACCTCTTCTAATTTATCTAACTAGCTGATATTTACACACATAAAGTAGCATATGGCTGAAGGTTTGCTCAGTCATTTACTCGCTGTTAATATGAGCAGTAAAGTTCACTCACTACATTTGCCAATACTCCTTTTAGCTTGTCCTTTTCCGGCAAAAATCCAACTCTAAGTGCTATGCTACAATGCTATTATCTGACAGACTTAGACTGAGAAAAAGAAAATGTAAATTCTCGTCCTCTTAAAGGTTCCATCAACTTCAGAATTACCAGGTCCACAAGCACACATACAAGTCTAAATGTAAATGCATCTGGCACAAGCAGAAAAAATTTCTAAAACAGTACATTAATAAAATATTGTCCCATATACAAATTGGCTCCTTTCAGACATTTTGCTTCTACCCACACTCAGAGTTGTCAACTAATCCAAGGTTTCATGAGTGTCGTGAATCTCAGAAGCAATGTGTCTTTTACTAAACGTATTCAGAATATATGCTTCTATTTAAATATGTTCCCTTTACTGGGATGTTACTTTTGCCCCTCTTCCCTTATATATATTTTTTTTTAATTAATCAATTAGAAGAACAGTGATATGTTTTGTAGAGTCAAATTTACCCCTTAACATGACAATGATGTAATAGCTCTTGCTTGGATTGCCAAGTTGGCCCATTATGTGTCTCCCTCTCCAACAAGAATGTATACATTCTCCTGACCTTTGTAACATAGGTACAACCATGAGAGTAATGATTTATCTGTGAAAATCTGTGGTGTAGTTGGAGGAAAGTTAATACAGCATTTTCTGCTTCTGTTTCTGAAGGAACACAGCCGAAGAGCAGGAAAGATAAAAATTCAGCTTTTAAGTCAAACAAATTCAGACACAGTAGGCTTGGGTGGCCTAGAAGCCGGAAGAAAACACAGCAGGAACAGCTGATCCCAACTGACTGAAGGGATACTCCATGACATATAACATCATGCTCAGTAATGAAAATTGAAGGAAGGGATTTTAGAGTGTAGCTATTACTCAAAGACTGTCTGGATGCACACTACTTGTGGAAGGTAGCAAGTGATGGTCTTTGCATTGTTATTTTCCTTCTTCCTATTACCTTCACTTAATAAATTGTCTTTATCACAACAAGTTTTCTCACTTTCACTTTTATTATTCTCTCCTCATGGTTGGGGCAGAGGAATGAGAGAGTGGCCAGGGCCACCATCAACTCACTTCCATTTTAAAGTACAATAACACTTCATAGGTGGTGTGGGTGTGACAGGGAACACACACAAACAAAATTAAATAAACAAACCAAAGCTGTGCATTTTTGGAAATTTAAAAAAAAACCTATCACCGTAAAAGATAATTTTTGGATCAGTGTCTATTAAAGCGAAGGGTTTTTCTATAAAAGCTCGGAGAAAAAGTCCAAGGTAGAAGTAAATATTCTTTTACATTAAAACAGAAAATTAGGTGAACTTAAAATTTTGGACATGATCTACATCCCAGTTAGCTGAATATGCCCAAGCAGATACCAGAACACGTGTTATGTGTTGCAGTAAGTTAATTTTGCTGGTAATGAAGACCCTTAGTGAATCTGCTTTCTAGTATCACACAAAATCTCATCAAGAAAAGTATACAACTGCTCTGTAATGCAAATACTGTTTATGTCACCTTTTTCAATGAGAGAAAATTTAAAAAGCTTCAGCACAATTATCCACAATGATGCATTTCATGAACACAGCTGGACTTTGTTACTGATCGTGATAATGCATGAATGAATTGTGAGGATGGACACTCCAGTAAGAACACTGCTGCTCAAAGGAACAAAAAGAGAATTTCTGTACCTAGGGTCCTTGTATATATAAAGTAGGAAAGCAAATGAAAGCAAAGATTTAATCAAAATTGCAACTGCTATTTTATGTGATATGGAAGTATTAAATATCTTCTGTAAGTTCTCTATTGCAAAAAATAAGGGCTGATGAAATAAAGAAACTACCTGGATTATAAATACACATTATCACTTGTTCACATCACAAATCAGCTTCCAGGAACAGTTATACTCTTTTTCACAGCAAATAATTAATTTCAGTTCTGAAAACTGTTTGCTGAGTGAATGCTGTACGCTAACAGCTAATACATTTCAGTATAGACTTGCATATTTCCAAGATATTTTATCAATCAATGTGCTTCAAAGTAATGCCACATTTACTATGGAATTACGTACATGACAAGATGCAGTGGTTAAAAATTACTTTCAAAGCCCACCTAGGCAACAGATATTTTGGTTCTCAAATTAATCCACAACTAAAGATCATACTGTTTGCAAACTGGAAACCTGACTTCCAAGTAACTGAAACAGTTGAGAGAAGACTGTAAGTTTTAGAAGGAAAACAACCAAACAAACAAAAAACAAAACAAAACAAAAACAAAAACAAACAAACAAACAAACAAAAAACAAACAAAAAATAAAATAAACAAACCAAAACATTCCAAAGATAATCCATCCTGATTTCTTATGTGTTGGATTACAGAAGAAAGAACAGGGAAATGTATTTCAAATATGCTGAAAAATAGTTAATAATTCAGGCTGAATTTGAAGAGCTGACAGAAAATGCCATATATATGCTTGTCATGAACTGCACAGAAGCGTGAATATTTTAATGAATAACCAGAAAATATGAGATAAGTAACATTAAAAAAGAACATAAGAAAATAATGAAATTACTATAGAACAACAAAATACTTTAATGTGATTTCTACAGCTCCTTGTAAAAATAAAAACTCTTTTAAACAGTTAGATAGAGATTCAACAGTTATTTTTTTAATGAAAAAAAAACAGAGTATATGGCTGGTTCTTAAAAATTAATGCAGCTGAATGCAATCAGATTGCTAATGAAACTATGAAATATATTATTTCATTGCTTAAAATGTAAAAAAAAAAAAAAAAAAAAGCCTTCCCTCTTCAACTGTGATTACAAAAATGGAGAGAAGTATGTCACCAACTAACAGCCAACGAACATGTTTCATGTTCTGGTCCTGTCACTGGGGACCACTAAAAAGAGCCTGGCTTTGTCCTCTAATGCAGGTATTAATATGCACTAGTATGATACCCCTGAGCATTCTCCTTTTCAGGCTAAACAGTCCCCGCTCTCTCAGCCTTTTCTCATGCAGGGGATGCTCAAGCTCCTTAGCGGCCCTTTGTTGGATTCTCCCCGGTATGTCCAGGTCTCACTCATGCTAGGGAGCCCAGAACTGGGCAGAGTACTCCAGATACGGCCTCACCAGTGCTGAAAAGATGGCAAGGATCACTTCTGTTGACCAGCTGACAGCATTTCTCCTAATGCCGCTCAGAATATCATTAGTCATCTTTGCAGCTAAGGGCAAATTGCTGACTTTTGTTCAGCATGGTGTCCACTGAGCCCGGGTCCCAGGAAAGCTGTTCTCCAACCAGTCAGCCTGCAGCATGTTATGATACATGTCTGGTACACTTCCTCAAGTACCAGACTCTGAAATTCCAATTTTTGGACTACACAAGGCTGTTGTTGGCCCTTTCCTGCCACCTGCTGAATGGCAGCAAAACCTGCTGGTTTATGAGTCACTCCTGTTTTCTACTACCAGGAAACTTGCTGAGGGCACAGTGACCCAACATTCTAATAATTACTGAAGACAGTAAATGGGAGTGGAACCTGTACTGAGCCTAAGGTACACCATTGAGGAATTTTTACCATCACTTACTAACCTCTGGTGCCAGTCATTTAAGCTGATTTTAATCCACCTCAGTGTCTCCTTATCCACCTTATACTTCTTTTGTTCAGCTTCTCTAGGAGGAGTTCAGCTTCTCTCTGAGGATCTTTTGGGAGACAATGCCAATAGCCCTTCCACTGTCAAGGCAGACTATAGCCTTGAGCCTAAGAGGAAACACTGGTTTCCTCTGATCTACTAAGCCTGTCACTTCCTGCTGGAAAATTATCAGTTGCTCAAGCCAGACTCCCTTTTGGTGAACCCACACTTCTGAACTGCTTCTGGGCACCTTTTTTTGTTACACATGCCTGGAAATCGTACCCCAGAGTAAATGATCCATCACCTTCCTAAGGACTAACTTGAGATATGAGTGGCCTCTTCCCAGTCCTTCTTTCTGCCCTTCCTGAGCACAGGGCTGCAATCTTAAAGCATCCTTCCCAGTTACCATGATTATTGAGAAACCATTAGGAGTAGCCTACCAGTGACATCACCTAGCTCCCTCAACACTTGTGCCTATGGTAGAGCTCTACAATTTGCTTAACTGTTTTCTAACCCAACTGTCTTTCATGGTGGGAATGTCTTCCTCACTCAAGACTTTCTGTCTGATCTCTGGGGCCTGCTGAAAGCTACTCTCACTAGTGAATACTGAGGTAAAGAAGGTATTCAGCACCTTAATGTCTTCTATGCTCTCTCACCAGGGCCCCTTCACTATTCAGCAGCAAGCTCACATTGCCTCTAGCTTTCCTTTTATTCCCTGTGTGCTTACAGAAATCTTTCTAGTGCAAGCTGTCCCTGCCTGTGGTAGGGAGTTGGAACTAGCTGATCTTTAAGGTCCCTTCTGACCCAATATACTTACATGATTTGTTGCTCAACCTCCCTTACCAGATACAATTCCATATGGATTTTAGCTTTCCTACTATGTCTGTGTGCTTAGACAGTCGCTCTAGGTTCTTTTCAGGTTACCTGTCTTCTTGGCTTCCACTTTTTGCACACTCCTTGTTTATACTCGAGTTTTGCCAGAAAAATTGCTGTTCCTCCACACAGGCCCATTTGATCTCTCTAAAAATTAGATCAGTTTCAAGTTTTGACCATAGGACTCTTACATGAATGTTTCATGAATGTTTGCATTAATTTATTTCTTCCTAACGAACTTCTAAAACAATGCAGGTAAACATTGCACTTGACATTTTTCAAACTCATCCTGTTCTTTTTCAGGAAAGATAGTGCAAATATCAGTTTATCACCAGTCTTCAATCTCTAAACTTCTATCTACTACATGATGTGTTAAAATGTATTTGTCTTCTTCATAAAAATATGGGGGTTTTGGTTTTGTTTTTCTTTTCATATTGGTAACATATGCTCACAGGGCATTTTCTTCCTGATTTTGACACCTTAACTCTTACTAAAACATGGCTGGGAAGCTGAGCAGTCCTCCACCAAGAGAGACTAATTCACTTATTTTTTAGCAATTCACAGAAAAAAAGACGTTAAGATGTGCCTGCCATCTTCCATCTTGTTTAAGAAAGATGCGTAACACCTTATTACAGCTCATTAGCACAATCACCTGCTGTCTGTGAATGTGTAGGAGCTTTACAGAAACACATGTTGTTCACAACGTATCACAATTTAGGTAACTAAAATGATAAGGGTTTCAAAATTCACAAGGTGTTCTACTGATTATTATGTTATAGTTATAGCCTACATGGAAAGTTTAAAGTTTACCTTAACAAAACTGGACAAATGAATACTGCTTAGTTCCCAAATGTTTCTATACATTTATCTACAGCATGGAGGAAAGGCTAACCTGTTCCTTTCCAGCTGATCAACTACCATACTTATTACAGATCTACTGTACTATTAAAACATTCTACTGGACTGTGTCCTGTTTCTGGCCAGGACAGTAACAGCTACTTTTTTCAGTAGCCATGATGGGGCATGGCTAGGGCCCTTAGCTTATTCTGCATTACCTAAGGTCATTTTCCAGTCCGCAAATTTTTTGGTCTGTAACTCTCTATGTGGTGTGGATGGCATTGAGAGATCTGGCAGATGTAGCAACATAAACATTATTTCCTTACCATACACAAGAAATTAAAAATTCTCAAGAGCTGTTACAACAGGCCTGAAGAAGGAAAAGTGGGTGAAAAGCTGGGGAAAATCACCTTGTCCTGTTCCCCTTCCAGACAGGGTGCAATTATGACTAGACACCCAGGAGCAGTGCTGGAGGTGAGGGCAAGAAAGCAGCAACTGGAGGAGTGTCCAGTACACTTGGAACCAGCTACCCCAGGAGTGGAAACACAGCCCCACTATTTGCCATGACTGAACCAGACTGCACTGGAACAGGGTGAGACTCCAGCACACTTGCAGCACACTGATGACATCTTCGTGCGGGGCAACACTGTAAGAAAGCTTTTCAGAAAGGGGAGAACATAATCCAACTCCTCCAAAATGCCAGCTAAGGGACCTGCCAAGGAAATTCAGTTTTTAGAAATTAAAATGCCAAGATGGACATCATCACATTCCAATGTGGTCAAAAAACCAGCAGCTATATCCCCACCAACCAGCAAGAAGGAAACATGGCTTTCTTAGGTTTTTTTGGAGGAAGTATATTACACATTATTAGAGAGAAGACTGTAAGCCCTCTCTCCATCATGCAACATAGAAGCAGAGTAATTTCAGATGAGGACCTGAGAACAAGAGGCTTTTGAACAAATTAAACAGCAGATTGTTCACGGAGTAGCTCTTGGGCCACTCAGGAAAGGACAACATGTGAAAAATGTTCTCTATATGGCAGCCAGGGAGAATGGTCCTTCCTGGAGTATCTAACAAAAAAAAAAAAGACTCAAACACAACTCCTGGGCTACTGGAGTGTGAGATAAAAAGATCTCTGACCTGCTCCACCCCACCTGAAAAAGAGATGCTGTCAGCTTATGAAAAGGCTTGAGCAGCTTCAGAAGTGTTTTGCATTGAAGCACAGCTTCTTCTGGCACCCCGACTGTCAGTGCCAGGCTGAATGTTCAAAGGGAAAGTCCCCTGCACATATCACACCACTGATGTTACTAAGGGGGTTGCATCACACACCTGACTCAAAACATCAAATCACAGTTGCCCAGGGATCTTGGAAATTATCATGATCTGGCCTGAAGGTGAAAATTTCAGACTATCATCAAAAGAGGTGGAGGAGGAATAAAAGGTATCATATGCAGAGGAGGTGCCACCATATAATCAACTACCTGAAAATAAAAACTAACACACTCTCATCGCTGACTCATTCTGTCTAAATTGTAGGAATAAACTGAAAATGTGAAATCTGCTGTATAGATTCTTATGCAATGAGTTGCAGAAACTATTAAGGGACAAGGTGGATGAACTCAGGTTGCAGCTGAAAGCTATCCAGCTGGATTTAGACATTGCTGAACTAGAGAAACAGCCAACACTCCACCTCTACACTGACTCGTGGATGCTCTGTGGAGGTGGCTAAAATGATGGAAAAATTGTTAGGGCAGAGGTAAGTGCATCTGGGCAGCTGAATTGTGATGGGACCTCACTACCTGCAATAGAAAATTTGGCTGTAAAAGTACATAACGTAGATGCACTAGGAGTGGCACTACTGAGGAGCATTGCAACAGCGGACAGATGCATCAAGCTGCCAAGATCAAGCTAAGTTAGATCTGGGTTGGCAACACTAAGGTGAATTATTTTTGCCTTGGTAGGCTCATGATGCCTGAGGTCACCAGAGAAGAGATGCAGCACACAGACAGGCTTGTGATTGAGCGGCGGATTTAACCACGGCCACTACCTGCCAGGTTATCCATACCTGTGAAACATGCACTACAATTAGGCCAAGAGGGTAAAACCCCTGTGTATGGGTGGCAATGCTCGAAATATAAATATAGGGAGACCTGGCAGAATGATTGCATCACACTCACACAAACCTGCCAAGGCAAGCACTGCATGCTTACAATGGTGGAGACAACCACTGAATGACTGGAGAGGTACCTCTGCCTCCTGCCACCACCTGGAACTCCATCTTGGGCCTTGAAAATCAAGTATTGTTAGGACACGGTAGCCCAGAAGAACTGAGATGGACAATGGGATGGACAATTTCAAAACTAACCTGAGGGACACCTGGGCCAAAGAGCACGGATGTTGTGGTTTGGCACTGGCCAAACTCCAGGTAGGCATGAAAATTGCTCAGTCACCCTCCCCTGCCACAGCTGGACAGAGGAGAAAAAAAAAAAAAAAAAGAAGTCGTCATAAGTTAAGGACCAGGAGAAAATCCTCCAAATGCAAAACAGGTTCAGCTTAGAGGTACAAAGTGAATTTATTACTAACAAATTCAGAGGATGATAATGAGAAGTAAAATAAGCCCTTAAAAAACCCATCTTTTCTTCCCCCAACCCCTCCCTCCTTCCCACCAACAGTGCAGGGAGACAGGGAATCGGGGTGTTGGTCAAATCGCCACCCGACGATTTTCTTCTGCCGCTCTGGGAGAGGAGTCCTTGCCTGGTGAGGCCGTGGGGTCCCTCGTATGGGAAACAGATCTCCATGAACTTCCCCGGTGTGGCTCCAAATCTTATGAGTGGCAGTCCTACAAAAACTATGTCAATATGAATCTCTCCCATGAGCACACAGTCCTCCCAAAACTGCTGCAACATGGGTCACTCTTCCATGAGGAGCAGTCCTCCAAGGACAGGCTGCTCCACCCTGGAAGCAGGGCCCTCTCTCTCCACTGGGTCTCCCACTGCATCACAGCCTCCTCCAGACATCCACTCACTCCAGAATGGGCACATCCCCCACAGGCTGCAGGTGGATCCTCCGTGGATCCCCATGGGCTGCAGGGGCACAGGTGCTTCACCATGGTCTCACCACGGCCTGCAGAGGAACCTCAGCTCTGGCAGCTGGAGCACCTCCTGCCCTTCTTCTGCACTGACCTCGGTGCTGCCGTGTTCTCATCTCCTCCTCCTCTCCAACTGAAATTAACAGTGCCCCACTTCATATTGATTTTTTTCCCAAATCCATTATCACAGAGGTGTTACCAGCCTCGCTCATTGGCCCAGGTTTGGCCAGCAGCATGACCATCTTCAGAGTGATCAGGGATTGGCTCTGCTGGACATGGTGGAAGCTTCAGCAGCTTCTCACAGAAGGCACCTCGGTGGCCCCCCCCATTACTAAAAACCAGACTGTGCTAACCCGACGCAGCGGATATATCATATTCCCTGTCCTGTAGCAGCCCCTGAGAAAGTTGAGCACCACAATGGTCTGTTAAAAACCACACTGAAAGCAATGGGTGGGGAAACCAACACTCTTCAAACACTGAGATCTACATTTAACAGTAGAGGCTATACCAGCTGAGCTGGCCCTGCCCAGCCAAAACCTCTATGTACTGTAGAAGAGGATAAAGTCCCTGTGGGGCATGTGGGAAATGTGCTAGGTAAGACTCAATTAGTCCAGTTAAGGCAAACCTGTCTGTGTTTTTGCTAAAGGATCTGAGTGCACTTAGTGAGTAATGCAGAGAGACAGGAAAATATGATGTGTACCTCAATGGAATTTGATCTTTGGATGAGAACAGTCTGTAGTGTCAAATGTGCATATCATACTGGTTGCTGAATGACACTACCTCTGCATGCCATACCTACCATGGACAAAGACGATGGACTGCTCCAGGTATACCAGTCATGAGCACCCAGCGCAGCTCTCAACCACCCAACAGCAAATCAGCCCTCCTGTCCTGGAAGACATCTAGGATGTATAGAACTCACAGTCATGACCTAAATGAACTCAACAGACACCTTGGATGGACAAGAACTGACGACAGAAATTATATCTTTGCACATCTGTATATATGTGTATATCATTGGAAAGCATAGAATTTGGGCATGATGTAGATGGTATAGAATGCAGGCCATTTCCTCCTGTCCTCTCACTGCAGGAGTGGTAGATGAAACCAGCCACCACCTCACCACAACCATGTTTCAGGTATTTATAGTGAACAATTAGGTCCCACCTGATCCTCCTCTTCTTGAGACTAAGCATACCTAGTTCCCTTCAGCCATTCCTCAAAAGACAAGTTTTCAGAACTTTCACAAGCCTTGTTTTCCTTTGCTGGACATGTTCCAGCACCTTAGTGTCCTTTCTAAAATCTGAACACAGTACTCCATGTTCAGCCCCACCAATTCGAGTACAGGGGGACAATCACTTCCATAGCCTCCAGTCCTGCTGGTAACACTATTCTTGATACAGGCTGATATGCCATTTACCTCAAGTCACAGCTGGACTATAAGCACATGGAACTTTGCTTAAGACATAAAAATCTGAATTTTTATCTTCAATTTATTGTCATCAGAGTTGTTACAGATTATTATTTTTAAGGCTTGAAAAAGAATCCTTGCAGAACAAAAAAACGCCCCATCTAAGATGGCAACAGACCTCTTGGCTAGATTCATATGTTGAGACTGTATGCAGAGTAACACATGAAAATGATGAATAATTACCTACTTCTTCTTAATGAAGATTTTTGATGTCATGTAACACTTTTTTCCTAAGGGACTGATTTTTTTTTTTTAATTCACTATTTTAAAAATAAACTATCTCAATACTTATGTGTTAGAACAAAAAGTATACTATTTTTTTTCTCACTTCTTTATAATATGAGAAAATGTAACTTCTCATATCAAAAAGCAGCTGTAACCTCCAGCTGCTTGGGAGGACTGTCCATGGTCGGTCAGGGCTTGTTGGGCTTCCAGTGTGTGGCTCACACAGGAGTGTCTGGGCCACAGCTCCCTAGGGAGAGCTTAAAAGCTGGAATGTAGTGGCAAAATTGTTGCTATTTGTGCTGGTTCTGGATGACCAGGTTCCCCTTCATTTTGGTCAGTGTCTGTACCAGGAACCTTTATTCACCTGTGTTTTAAGTGTGCAGGCTTGAAATCTTAAAGCTAAAAATAATTTAAGTTGAAAAGGAAATTTAACTTAGGTTTGGTTCTTATTGCCAGTAGTTTCTCAAAAAACCCCACAGCTGTTCCTTGAAGCCTCTGAGAGTCAGACCTTTCACTTTCTACCAAAAACCATGCATTTTGATACCTAGCTGGAGAGCTACTTTGTCTAGTAAAAAGAAACAGAAATAAGCCATAGACAAGTGGAAGTCTGAGAGTTGAATAATGTAATTTAATGCCTTGAGTTGAAACTACGTATTTGCTCACAGAAAACCAAGGAGAGTGTTCCTATTCCTACGGCTCTCATTTCATTATTCTCTGGAATCTTGTGCCACATGTATATGAATGAATGCTGACAACAGCTGAACTCTTTTAACAAGCCTACAAGTCCAGATTTTTTAAAACAAATATATTTTAAACACCCCCTCAATCATGACTGTCAATTTGTTGTTACATATCCAATATGATTAATCTGCTGCAAAAATTCAGTTTATTTTTTTTTGCAAGAACAACAAATTTCCCAACTGAACTTAATAAAAACAAACAAAATCAGCGCACACTTCTTAAATAACCTACAATACACCTTGATTCCTGTAAGGTTTAGTATAATACTGTTGATTCAAAACAAATCCTAACTTACTCTTGTATAAAACATATCTTTACTGCAGTAATTCAGCAATGTGATCTATCACCTTTTGCAGTATGCAGTAAAGCTGCATCCCATAAATTAAGTTAAACTTTAATACAAAAGATTAAGAACCAGAACATTTCAGACAGTAGTGCAGAAGACAGCAGTTCATGTATAACCTGAATCTTGAAGAAGATGAGAAATGAAGATGTTCACTGAGTCTCTGATAAACAGCACAGGAGAAAACTGAGCTCTGTATTTATCCTCTTGAGTAATAATGTAAAAGATCAAAATCTCATTCCTGGGAATAATCACACTGTTAACATAATTCTGTCATTGGAAAAAGCATCCATGTATTATGATTTCTGCTATATCTGTGCATTCTTGACACAGTTGGTCATTTTCTTGTGCATGTATATTCTTTAGGAAATAAATCCGCATCTTAAATGCTGTGTCTTGTAATGATATTAAAATATAATTAATGTTAAAGAGCAACAAAATATAATTATTGTGATAAAAGTAAAATTAATTATAAATAAAAAGGGTCTGCTAATTATGTTGTGAAGTCTTAAACAACTTCTTCAGGTCTTACTCAGAATGCCTAAAACTATTTAAAACATGCAGACTCAACAGCCATTTCCAAAATTCAATACTGAAGGCTGTCTTATGATGTCATATTATTAAAGTAACACAGTGGACAAAAAAAATACTTTCGAACATGTCTGTATCACTGGATTTCTCCAAGATCACACACAGCTCGTCACAAATATCAATGACAGGATGCTAAGAAAGCTCTAACCCTCATGTTCTGTGTATCTCCATTTCAGATTTTAAAAAGCTACTCATTAGCACTTAGTTTCTGTAACCTTAACTAGCATAAGAAACCTCAAAAACTATACCACAGCTAAATTATCATAATGTATAAAAAATTTGTTTCCCCACTTCCAGAAAGGTACAGGTGCATGTATTCATTTCTAGCCATGTACTGTGTTATATAATTACAGTACCTTAAATAATAATTAGAAGAGTGAATGAGAATCTATATATACTTATATATATATATATTATTTTTTTTTACAGCTGCAGGGGAAACAGTAAAGGAAGGCAATTTTTTTTTTCCTTGAAATTCAGCTAGCTACAGCAAATGTCAGGGATACGGTATGACTCTGTAAAAGCCTAAAATGCCTCCAGAAATCCTCCTATAGATACTACAGAGATTGCCACTGAATACCACAGAAAAGAAAGCAACAGGACTCAACAACTTTTAATTTTAGAATTAAAAATTTAAAACTCCAACACAACAAAACAGTCCTCTTGTATCAAATTATATTAAACGATACAAAGGCTGAGAATTTTCTATGTAACTCCACTCTGTCTAACTAGATATCTACCTGAATCTTCTCTTTCCTCTCAGCAACACATTCTCATCTTAATCAAATTCATTTACATACATCTGGCAAACAATTCAAATAGTCTATAACGCCCATAACTGTGTCTAGTACTTCAGCATATGCTTTTATGGTTAGCTCTAATGTCAGTTGTTGGAGGCTGCTCAGTAGCATAGATAAATTCTAGATTAACCTTTTGGAGGAAAAGACTAATTGTGGGGGCATCTGGCCAAAGGTCCATAGTAAATTTAACCTGTCATATGACTCCACCATATTCTGCTACATGGATATCATATTATGACCCTTTTGAAGAAGACACTTCCTGCGTAGGTAATAACTTTGAACAATTCATGTGCCCTTTGTCCATGAGCATCTCTTATGGGTCATAATCTAAGCACTAGAAAAGTTTTCAGTATTGCATATTTATATATGGAAACACAAAACCTGCTTTGCCATTGACCTCCTATTATTACCAATCAAACAGTGAAATTTACTAAAATTATAGTTCCTTGATACTTCAGAAAAGAAGCAGATGAGAATTTTATTAGGAAGTACTTTATGTAAGCTAAGTCAAATGAACCTCTAGAAAAAGGACACAAATGAGTTTCCAGCTTTCAAAAACAAGGATATCACCCATGACTCACTCATACCAACCTCAAGAAGATCACGTTACATACACACTATTAGACATACGATAATACTATACTGGGACTAATACTGGGTGTTGCATACTAGATCAAGAGCACATGTTCAACCAGGTAGTTCTAAGTCTTCTTGAAATACATTTTGTAAGAGCTTCAGTATATTTACACAAACTTCACAAAGCTATTTTCATTAGACTTACACAGGCATGTTTTGCACACACTTAACTGACTCTCTCTACGCAGCCTTCATATATTACAACTATTTATGAATTCCTTCCTGCACAGAATGCTATCGACTCAAAACAAGATTGCAAAGAAAGGTAACAAAATAATCTAGAAGCTAATCTAGGAGTAACTTTGCACCCTTCTTTTTTTTTTTGCTTTCTTTCTTTCTTTTTTTTAATTTCCTTTTGCATACAAAATAATATTCAGGTAATTTTATAACACGGCTCAGAAAGAAAATGAAACTTTTCTGGAAGTGTTCTTACATCTTAGAAGGCAAAAGCTCAGACACTTGTTAGAACTCCTGCAACTTTTGTTAAAATAAAAACATTCACAATACATCGTACTGTTCCCAAGCAAGAGCTTGTATCTACAGGTCTCATCTACTTCAAAAGCACCTCTATTTGAATTGTATCGCCACTTTAAAGATGAAAACAATGAAAAAGAATGAAAAAAGGTTCCAGAACTTTTCAATAGGTCTGTTTCCCATATCTTCAACCATCAGAACAGATCAATCTCATAAAAACACTGGTTTGTATGTGCATAGCCATCAAGTCTTTCACCCACAAAAGACAGCCTCTCTCACACCTGTATGAATATTAATTTAACATATATTTCTTTCAACAACAATGCTTCAAGCATTGCAACAATGCTGCATAGACTAACACAAAAATATACTTAGTATTTTTTTAAATGTCTGTGTTGTAATAAGGAGAAAACAGAATCAGTATTCTCAAATTCTAAGCCTGATTGTCACTAAACTTTTTAAAATTAAGGGACAGGTCAATGAAAATCATGCATATACAAGTCTAGCCTCCTACACAGGAACACAGCTAAAATCATGTAAGCATCAGAAAACGTTATGGACAACAGTAAGAGGCAAAATCTAAGAATGTCTGTATGCTCAAGTAACTTTAAGCAGGAGGATTACAAACAGAGCAACTATGCTTTGCAGGATTGTGATTTCTGAGGAAAAATTTAACCCCCCCAGCAAAAATCAAGAGGTGTAAAACACAAGAATCCTCAGAAAAGCCTCAGAGGCTACAATTCTGCTGCTTCAGCAACTGCGAAAATCAATGCAACTTTTTAGCTCAGTTTTTTGTTTTAGTAAGCATCTTCTTTTTGCCTCTGCAAGTAGGACAAATCGACTGCAATTCTTCATAATTCCTTTTTTTGTTTTTAATAAAAAAATATTGAATGACTGGTTAAGACCTAAAAACTTGTTGGCTTTCTTAATATCCTGTCTGTTGCTGTATTTGGAACTTTTATTCATGCTGCATTCGCACCTCCCACAAGTAGTCTGAGGTCACTTCTAGTAAGGAGAACTTAAGACCCATTGAAAAGAACCAGCAACAAAAGCACTACAGGGTGTCTGCACACAGCCCAGAAAAAATTAGTTATTTAGTTTGTTTTCCCTAAAAAGCTTTAGAATTATGAAGTATTAAAACCTAATGGCTAACAATATTCATTACTACAGTTTTTAAGAATTTAAGCACCTATAGGATCTCTTTACAAATAACACTGAAAACTATTATGATTTAAATTTCAAAAGCACAAACAATTAACAAGTAGTGTAATATATTTAGGTACCCATGACACATTTCTCATCATGATATTCATTTTTAGAAGTATCCACTCAATATACTTTATTGAGAACACGGTATTAAACTAGTCCAATTAGGGCATAGTGAACTGAATCTGAATGAGATCCACTTAAAATAATAGGCCTAAAATTGCACAGAATAGAAGCTTTTTGCAAATTTATACGTTCTCGTAATATCTAGTACAATATCCTTAGGCATGTTTAATCAGCACTTACAATGTTAATAATAACAGCAATAATAATAGAACATTAAATCCACTCTGAGCTTTTGGTAGGTTTAGACAGCAGTTACATTTCAACAAAAGAGCAAAGCAAAATGATTGATTGTTCAATTATGGATCTGCCCTGCGATAGAAACATGGCGCACTGCAAAGGTATCAATTCCCCTCAAGGAAATTGAAAGTTTTCTGTTGCATAGAGTGATCACCACAACCAACAATAAACCTCATTTTAAATTACGGTTGAGTGAAAACCAGCAGGACAAGACCAAAAGGACATCTAACAAAAAAACTAATGTGAAAATAGTTAAGCAAAACTCCTGGAAGAGTGCTACTGGAAAGAAAATTGTCAAGGTTTCTAGCCCTCTTTTACGTTCCAGTGTCATAAATGGGAGGAAAAAAACACTAGAATTCAGTGTGCACAAAAAATTCTTAAATAGCACATGTAGTACAGATGTAGTTTAGAAAATGTATTTTCAGGAGAGTTGTAAGAGCAATGAAATGACAAGTTTTTCTTCTTTAAAAGTAAAAATGATTGTATGTTTTCCAGAGCACCAGCCTAGACACTTCAAAAAGCTTGGGTGAACTCTCAGCCTGCATAGCAGAAAATATGACAATCTCCACAATGTAGTAGTTCTATGAAATGCCATTTCTTATGCCTGTGAGATGGAGTAATGATAATCCAGACAGAGGTATCTTATCCTGAAGGGAAAAAAAAAAAAAACCAGTATAAAAATACTATTGTGTGACTGGCTGATTTAAAATTCCACCAAACTACACTTCACAAACTTCTGTTAAAATTCATTTTATTGGCTATGTCCCAAAATCCTTCTTGAAGCAGAACAGGCTCACGTTGCCCAGTCCCTATACACTAAGCCATGCAGGTCTAATCTAGCCCACAGAGAATTTAAATTGTAACATAGTTTGTCAGTTTATTCCCAGGACACAATTCTTATTTTCAATTAGTGACTGTGGTCAGAGCAGATTTTGAAAGGTCTGTCTGTCACTGTTAGTTTAGATTCTAAGTCCAGAAGAGAAAAAGCACAGTGCTTTCAGATAGTTAGCAGATAAATTACTGCAATTAATTTCAAATATGCAATATTGTAAATATTTGCAACAATAAAACTACAGAACTGGAAAGTTCTATACTGCCCATAAATAAAGCTGGGGATAGTACAGAAAATCATCAGGAGGCAAATAAGGACTTTATTAATTAGTTGAGAGTTCTACAAAGATTTGTGATCTTTACAGACTCTGGTCCATGTCATAAACTCATGGTGAAACTTATACAAATTAAATTTCTGAAACTAATTTGGTTGAGAAAGGTCAACATAGTCAAAGAAATAAGACAAAATTACCATACAAACATTAACTAATGCAATAATACTTTGTGACTTTTTTTTTTTTTTTTACTAAAGTCAATTAAGGGTTCTTGTTTTGAAAACATACAAGATTTTTAATGGAAAAATGGTACATTCAAGTTTTTCCTGCAAGGTTAAGGCATAGGGAAAAAAAAAAAAGGAAAAAAAAAAAAAAAAAAGCTTTGCATTTACTATCAAATGGCACCTACTGCCATTCGAAATATCTGAAACTTTCCACCATGAAAGACACATGCAACTTGTCTGGGCAAATGCAGCAGGCGCCACTGAAACTGTCAGGAGAGAACAGCTCGTATTTGCTTCACGAGGTGGAGCAGAGCTCCAAACTCTCTGACGTTTCCAACTGTCTTAATACACATACACAGCTTAGGAACCAAAAATGCTCACGCAGTCTTATACTTCATGCCTACTCAGCAACAGCAGAAGCAACATAAAACGTGGGAACTCTCTGGCAAGAGAAATGAAGGTAAGAACAAAGTAATTTCCTTCATATTGTCCTTCAAGAACAGTATTAAACAATAAGTGCTGGTTTTTAGGAGTGTTTGCATTTTTCCTGGAAGTCCTTTACAGATGAGAACATTCTTCATGACTTGTACGACAGGAAACCAGGAGATGCTCCTTTCCAACACTTCTGGATCTCATAGAACACACAAACAAAATGTCACTGTTGCATGGCAAGCACTTGCTGCTACTAGCTATGAAATATAATATAAAAATTATAACAGCAGAAGCATATATGGAGGGTGGCCCACAGCAGTTCTGAAGTCAGACAACCATCTGATGATGCCATTTTTCCTGAACAAACTGGTTAAATCAGATCACACAGCTCAAATAAAACTGCATTAAACTACATTCTGTTTCAGCATCAATCAACCCAAATTTTAAAAAAGTTGAATAAAAGTAACATTATGATACAGTCATCAAATGTAGGATCACGTATTGTTCCAGAGGACTTATTTCAGTTAGTCCAAAAAAAAAAAAAGCACAAAAAGACATATATGAGATTGTGTGGCCTGCTGCAAGACCATCTTAGCTCCTTAGCCTTTATTTGACAACATAATTAGTTTTTTTTTTTATTATTTTCCAGTATAGTATACAGGATTTTATCTCAAGCAGAACATATAAATAGTCAAAATATCCCTCCAACATTTGCTAAGTTAATTTTAAAATATCTCTTTCTTTTCAGGCTATTCATAGGATTACTGATACATGGAATGAAGGGACCTTAGACATCATTTAGTCCCAGCAACCCTGCCATGGAGAGCAAGACTTTCCACAAGACCAGGTTGCTCAAAACTCCACCTAACCTGGCCTCCAACACTGCCAGAGATGGGGCACAAAAGTGGAGGGGGAGACACAAAACCCTCAGCTTGCTGTTCATGCTCCTTTTGATGCAGCCCAGGATACGGCTGGGGTTTCTGGGCTGGAAGTCCACATTGTCCAGTCACACTGAGCTTCTTGCCAACCAATACTCTCAAGCCCTTTTCCTCATGTCTGCTCTCAATGTGTTCTCCAGCCTGTGTTTGTGCTTGGGATTGCCCCAGCACAGGTGCACAACCTTGCACTTGTCCTTGCTGAACTCTGAGGCTGGCATAGGCCCACTGCTCAAGCCAGCCAAAGTCCCCTCTGAATGGCACTCCTGCCCTCTGGCATATTATCAGCAAACTCGCTTAGGAAGCACTCAATTCCACAATTCATGTCACCACCAATGACGTTAAACAGTGCCAATTCCTATATGACCCCTGAAGAACCCCAGACTTGAACGATCTCCATTCAAGCCATTATGTCATTGACGGTAACTCTTGAGTGCAACCACACAGCCAGTTCCTTACCCACTGACTGATACATGCATCAAATCTCTGTCTTTCTAATTTACAGACAAAAATTTAGTGCAGCAGTGTCAAATGCATTGCAAATTTCCAGGTAGTTGATGTCAGTAGCTGATGCTGCTCTTTCCTTATCCACCAATGCTGTAATCCTTCATAGCAGGCCTGCAAGTTCATCAGGCACAATGTGCCTGACAAAAAAGCAAAGTCATGTTAGCTGTCATCCATCTCCTCCTTATTTTCCATGCTCCTTAACATAGTTTCCACTAGGATATGCTCCATGATCTCGTTGGGCACAGAGGTGAGACTAAACAGTCTGTAGCTCTCCATGCCTTCCTTTTTCCCTTTTAAAAACAGGCGTTTTTTCTCCTTTTTTAGTATTTAAGAACTTCACCAGACCACCATGACTTCTCAAGTAGCTTGATTTTTCTCTTCCAAAAAAGGCCTACATTTTCTGTAGTCTTCCTTCTATCACTGACATACACATAGAAGCTTTTCTTGTTGCTCCTTACATCTGCAGGCAGATTTTACTATCAGTGCTTTAGCTTTCCTAACCTGACATCTGACTGCTTGGAAAACTTCTCTGTATTCCTCCCAAGTCACCTGTCTTTGCTGCTACCCTCTATACAGTTCCTGTTTGTGCTTGTCTCAGAGCTCCTTCTTTATTGATACAGGCCTCCTGGAACTTTTGCTTGATTGTCTCCTTGATGGTATGCTGAGCTTGTACAAGATGAATACTTACTAGCTCTCTTGGACCCTTCACCCCCTAAGACTTTATCCCATGGTACTCTACCAAGAAGATCCCTGGAGAGGCAAAAGTCTTCTCTCTGGAAGCCCAGGGCAATGAGTTTGATGTATACCCTAGATGCCTTAGGTATCCTCAACTCCACCGTTTAAAGGTCACTGCAGCACAGTCAGCTCTTAAGCTCCACACTTCCCACCAGCCCCTCCTTCACATGAGATCAAAATCCATCATAGCACCTCCCCTCTTTGGTTCCTCTATCACTGAGAGAAGGAAGTTGTCATCAACACACTCCAAGAACCTCCTGGATTGCTTGTGCCCTGCTGTGTTGTCCTTCCAACAGATATCAGGGTGGTTGAAGTCTTCCAGTGGGACCAGAGCTTGTGATTATGAGCCCATGCCTGTCTACAGAGGGCTTCATCTACTCAGTTATCCTGGTTGGGTGACCTTTAGCACCATAAGGTCACTTGTCCCTGCCTTCCTTTTAATCTTGATCCATAAGCTCTCAGTCACCTTCTCATCCAGATGTAGCTCCATGCACTCCTGCTAGTCATTGACAGAGGAGACAATAGCACCTCATCATCTCCCTGGCCTGTTCTTCCTAGAAAGCTTGTATCTTCCCAATCCAACACTCTGGTCATAGGAGCCATCCCACCACATCTCTATCATGCCAGTAAGATTGCACCCCTGGAGGTGTGTGCATATCTCTAAGTCCTCTTTTTCATTCTCCACACTATATGCATTTCCATAGACTCCTTTCAGTTGAGCACCTGGTGAAGCTGACTTAATGGCTGGATTGTGTGGAATTCCTTCGTGCTGTTCTTCAGGTGCTCTCCTGCTGATCTGTGATCCCTCTCCAGGCTCTGAGCATCTCTCGTTGCAAACGGCATTAAACTGGTAGGAGAGGGATGGGTTGAGGTTCCCTTCTCCCAGAAACCTTAGTCTGATGTTCTCCCCACCAGCTTGGCAAACCTATGACCAAAACTGCTCTTCTTCTCTGACAGATGGACCCTGTAAGTCCCTAGTAGACCAGGCCTAAGTCCCAAAGTTCCATAACCTACGCAGTCTCTGGCTGTGGCACGATTTCCTTAACCATTTATTGATCTGCTATATTCAGCTGGATCTTTCAAACATAACTGGAAGGATTGATCGCTATCTGAGCTCTGGAATCCCTCACCACTACTCTCAGTAGTTCTGTAATCCTTCTTGATGCTCCTCAGATTGCTCCTGGCTTTATCACTGGTGCCTAAGTGAAACAACAGCCATGGCTTAGCTCTTCCTTACCCGCTGCAACAGTCTTCCTAAGTAATCCTTTCCTCTACTTTTTCTCATCCTTCATACAATTTTAGGCTTCTTTTTCCCAAGGCCATGATTTATGCCTGAAATACAGCCTTTTTCTGCTACGGTTCTTCTCTGTCACCCACTTAACTTTCTTTAAATCACATTTAAACTGTAATTTTCTCCCTAATTTATAGCCAATTTTGTATGAGAACAAGACGTTCTAGGAATGTTAATGAGATATGGTGCCTTTAACATGCAGGTCTCTAGATCAAAGTCATCTGTAAGCAGCATAGGTTGCTGAAAATTCAGTGGTGTTTTTAACAAACTGTGGAAAATACACTGAGAAGCCTTCACGAGATTTCAAGATATACAAATAGTTACATTATATAAAACAACATGATATCTCTTTGGCATTGGCAGCAGAAAGGTTTGGGACATAAAGATTCCAAACTCACAGGTTACTCAGGGATAGTAAAAGTACCTCAGCTCTAATGAGGTACTTGCAAGAATATTTGTCATCTACAGAATCTGCAATAAATCTTACATTTTACACCGTGGTGTTGCATTAATCAATGAATACATTTTGATTAAAAACCACTAAATATCCTTGTACTTTATGAAACTGCATGTGAAAGACAGCATGATAAAATTGATTATAATGTTTAAAAAGCTACCCACCCTTTCTACATTTATGTTTTTGTTTATTTAGGGCAATCTTATTCATCTATTTTAATAAATTTAATGTTCATTAAAGGAATAGAGAAAAAAAGAGCACAAACAGCAATAATCATGCTTCATGTAAACAGATGTCATCTTAAACTGCATGCTGAGCTCTAATTAAACATGGTTTGGGGCTGTCACTGCATCCCTTGTACGAGAGGTTACATTTATTCTACTGCTGAAAAAATTCAGAAAAAGTCATGAGAGAAATTAATATGCATGACATGAAATATACAGAACCTATTGTCTGCGATCAGTGATGGATGCAGAGCAAGTCAGACAACGAAAACTGATTACATGGTAATGTCCAAATCTTACTACTATTTAATGCTGCATGGTAGGTGAAAACAACATTTACTCAAACAATTCAAGTCCCAAATATCATCTGAATTATGAACTAATGTACTGAAATGATGCCACATGAAAAGGCTGTTAGCAAAACAGCGCAGGTACCAATATATTTCTTACAAAAATAGTCCTATTGTTCACTAAGAAAAGAAAAAAACCCAAATTTACAAACTGTAAAAAAACACTTCAAAGTTCAACACAAACATAAGAATTTCATTTTGGTAAATATGACTTCAAACTTGAATACTACTGTCAGTTTTCTTATTTCACTTTTCCAAGGTTCCTAGTGAAAACATTTCTGTATTAATCAATCTACGTTCAATTTGGTAAGTCACTGGAAATCTCCCAGGAGAGCTTACAAGGCTGACAAGGCAAAGTACTCTGAATTCCATTCAACACTATCTATGCCTGTGCAACAACTGGCACATGTCAGATCTATCAGCCACTATTACAGATTTTGCATATCCAAATGGTTCCGGTTTTTAACACATACAAAAATGATTGAAGGCTGGCTGTAACAGCAGAGCAGCATATCCCCACTCTGTTTAATAACCACTTAAACAGGAGCAGACATTCAAAACTGGTTTTCAATTCATCACATGCCCTTTCCAAAGAACCTTAAAAGTACTATCATTTCAGGATGTTTTCCTGTATCCTATGTCATTCCTCAGTGAAACGGAATTAGAAGGACCAAAAAGGTCTTGAATTGGCATCACAGTATTTACTATTATTATTTATTTATGTATTTATTATTTATTATGTGAAAACACATTCATCATATACCGTGCAATGTAAGATTTTGCTTCAGGAAAAAAAAAAGAAAGACAAAAAATAGTGAAAAAAGAGATTGTTCAGAAGCAGCTTGCTCTAGAAGTATTTTAAATTTTTGCACGATCACAGTGCAAAATGCAATGAATTTTATACTTTCTTTTAAATACAAAGGAGTGTCACTTGAGACAAATCTGATTTATAACTCAGTAGAAAAGGACATAATGATTTATCAACTTATCAACTTCATCAACTTATGATGAAAGTACAAATGTTTTCTTTTTTTTTTTTAATCACTAGTTTCAAATTCATGTATAAAAAAAGGCAGAAAGTGGAAGAAAAAGTAAAAGAAAAATAAAGTAAAAAAGATAACAGATGACTGCAAAATTTCTATCCTACCAGCAACGCAATTCAAAGATTCAAAGGAAAATCTTTATGGAGAAATCTTAAGTGTCACATCATCCACGGAATATTTCTGTTTAGAAGTATTAGTACGTCATTGTGAATTCTAGTTTTAATTCCTGTTAACTTCAAACAGTCAATTTAAACATCAAAAATGTTAAGTTTAAATTTGCAACAAAAAAGATTTAAGAGTTGAAGTTAGAAATTTCTACACCGTGCAGTAACACTGCATCATTAAAGAAACTAAAGACTAAAAATGGTCTATTTTTCCAGTAAACCTCCTACAAACGAATCAATGTATATGGCAACTGTTAAGAAATATTGAGGCTGAGGCTCAAATGCCTCTTTTCTTGCAGACATGGAACTGTCAGGCTTCTTACGCTGTGTAAGATGGAGTGCCAAAAATGCATTTGGTTAGTCTATCTAAATACAGAAATTGCATTGCTCCAACTACCCCAGCTTAGGTGCCCATACAGAGTACCTGTGTTCCACGTCAAGCGCAGTACAATGGGCTGTCCATGAGGGAGCATCTGTGCCCTCAAAGGGTTACAGCAGAACTGGCTGAAGGCCTCCCTGGCCATCTCGCCTCTGAACACAGGATCACACACACATTACCAAGGTGTTGCACCTATCAGCACTAAAGTTACCAGAAAAATACAACAGCTACACTGCTGGCATTAAAACCTGCGAGGAAAGCAGGGAAGGAAGGATGTAAGGAATAAGAACAGTAATGGCATTGTTCATCATCTAATGGTGGTAAAAGTAATCAGTAGCGTACAGCAGAACCTTCCAAATCTAGATAAGGATACATCTGAAAAGTAGTGCTACAGATGTAAGTATTTTATAAATCTCAACAATTTAAAAATTCAACAAAACTTCAAAATATCGTGTTTCTGGTGTTCAGAAACGGCAACAAAATCTAATGCGTGCAATCTCCTTTGCCACGAGATTCTCATTTCTGTGCATGCACATTTGTCTGAGTGCACATATATGGGCACTCAGGAGACTTCAGGACTAAAAAGAAAGAAAAGAAACCCATCTGTTTTGGAGTAATCATGATGCTTTTCACTTCCTAGTGAAAAATATTTATCAATTAAAAAAAAAAAAAGGCTCAGTTCCATATTATTTTTGTGAGTCAACTATGGTTGTAAACATTTCAATCCTACAGAGAAAGCTGCACACAGAGGACAACTTACATATACTAATTTGCCAAATATTACTTTCTAAATAACTGCTTTTTATAGAAGCCATATTTTCTTTTTCTTTTAGCGCTTGCTGACAACAGAAATAGATCCAAGCTGTAATTTATTTGTATCAATTTCCTATTTTACTAGTGTCCAGTAAAATCATTCAAACAGCATGACAGATAAAAGGCAATAATAAAAAGCATTTTCAGTCTTCAGAGACCTATAATGTGCACTGAATAAAAACATCAGTTAAGGAATAAAAATTAAACAACAAACACACACATACTTAACAAAGTCCTGCTGGTACCTTGTAAGACAACTCCTAAATATATTTCAGTACCCAGAAATGAAAATGTTATGTAAAATGATGTGCATTGATCCAGTAATCCTCAAAGCTCTTAGAGTGACTTTAATTTACCTGAACATAGAACCACTTCAAGAAAAATCCTTCTAGACCTTGCTAAAATCTGACTACATGGAATGTCATATTTTTATATTCATAAAAGCAGAACAACAAAAAAGATGTCAAACATAAGGCCAATGGCAGCTAAAGCTATCATGTTTTTTACACAAATAAAAATCAACAGTGTGAAAATTACTGGTAAAAACAGTCTATGAAGTAGAAGATGAAAAGAAATTTGCTCATGAGTTATAGTAAAATATTTTTAGTAACACCAGTGTGTACAACTAAAGGATAAAAGCTGTATAAAATGTAGAATTCAAATAAGAACTTGCATCCCATATATGTATATTGGGTGATATATATATGTATACTGAGTAAAATACATGTTTATTTTAGGAGAAAGTTGTCCTTGATGAAGTTTATTGTCAAATAATAACTGCACATACCAAAAGACTATGTGACTTCACCTATAACAGTGGTAGAAAATTTAATACAAACTAGCTACAAAAACCATTGCTTTACAAAATCTAATAGCTGGAAAAGGACCAAAATGAAAACAACAAAAAATAGATTCTATACATATCATGTTCTCTGTCCTATGAAAGAAGCCAAAAACATTCATTTGAGGACAGATTTTATTCTCACATAGCAGAAGAAATCTGTGAATTCGTGTTACAATTCCAAGAAATACTTTCCTATCTTTATCTTTACTTGCCTTGTATAATTTATATCACTCCGAGATTTATTAATATTAGCTTTTATCACATGTAGAGAAAATCATCTGATTGCCCTGTACTACAATGTTTATTCCTCTACTGAAAAATCCTTGTGCATTGAATTCTACAATAGTATATAAGGGATCAAAAACTTCAGTGAAGTAAAGGGACAGAAAGGGAACTGGAAGGGTTAACCCTAAGTGAACGGTGTAATTTAATAAAATTCTACTTTAAAATCAAAGCAAGCCTATACTATATACATCAGTCCATGTCAGCAAATCTAGCTGTCAAAATCATACTGATTTAAAATTGTTCTTCCAACTACTTAGAGAAAAAACACCTTCTTACTCTTAGATACAACTTCCAAAGTCTTTTGGTCTTCAGCTCATTTATCTTAACAAAAATGTACAAAAGGCACTAACTTACAGAAAAAGATGAGAGCGCAGAAGAGCCGAATGCAAGAAGAATAAAAGCTTCTTGAAGCAAAAGGCAAAAGGAAACTCTAAAAGAACATAAAACGAAAGCTAAAGAATAACAGACATAAAGCCCTGAGTATGGCACTTACATATAATATCACATACAAATCCACAGGAAATACATTACTTCTACAGCATAATTTACAACTAAATGCCATCTAATATCTACATTTTAATCCACAGATTTGCATCAAATGACAATTTGCTCACTATTTTCAATATTTGCAACAATTTTTTGAAGTCGCAGAAGTACTTTGCCTAAGTTTTTTATCCATCACTAATTCAACAAAGATGTGAATAATCCAATACAAAACTACAAAATTTTATAAAATGGAACAAGAGCAGTGGGGGGGCGGGGAGAGCTGGGGGCAGGGGGAAGACACAAAAAACCACTCAAAAACATCTCAGCTGATTCAGATAAATACTTCACTAAAATATTAGACAGTATGAATCAATTAGAAAAATTTCTTGGCTTGACTGGGTATACAGTGTTTCAGCCCTGCATTGTGGTTTCACGAAAGAGAGAAATTCCTGACAGAGTGATGCCTATAGTAGCACTCCTGTATCATGTAAAATTTTAAAAAGTGCATATGAACTGAAGCAATTATAGCAACAGATTGTGACCTGTTATGGACCTCTTACTTGTTAATATTTTTTCCTGTAATAAAATGACCGTGTTCCATAATGAACACAAATGAAAATACAGTCTATTTTAACAGTTCGGAGACGCTTTGCTTGCTCTGTATGCAAACTGAAAAGAAAACAGTATCAAGGAGTATTTTATTACTTTCATACTTGCCATAAACCAAGGAAAGCCGTAAACCATTCCACCTCTTGACAACTATGATAATAATATTTATTTGAACATTATGGAGAAAAGACAAAAATAGTGTAAAGCAAAAATTAGCATCCTTTACTTCCTTTCACTCCACAGGCTTGTGTTCAAATTTTAAAAAAAGCACTTTAGTGTGTATACTTGTTTTTAAACCACACCCATGCCCACATATACTCTCACAGATTTCAGTAATGTTACACAATGGTGAAGTTACATAAATATATGGTTACAGGTATTGATGAGCCTAACTTGTCTGCTGAATTCTACCTTAAATGAAGCATTTTTTATTTATCGTTTTTGTCCTTGCTTACATTTTCTCATATATGTTCTCATATTGCCAACATACACTTTTACAATAGAGAATGACAGGACAAAGAACCACTAACCTGATCTGTGATTAAATCCATTTAATACTGTGAGAGTATGGCATGAATAAAGTGAGCCATATACAGCATACAGCTCTTATTACCAAGGACTGCTTACATACAAGCAATGTCCTTCGACAAGGAAGCTCTTTTAAAAAAAGTCCTTCATTAATCTACAAAAGACAATTTTCTTTCTAACACATACAAAAAAAATCTCCTCTCTTATTTGGTGTGTCATTTTGTCAGCAGCCATGAAGGTTCAGCTTTTTTGAAGTAATTTCAGAGAATCTGGTTATGACTCCCAGCACCTAAATTTATTTTTAGCTATATGTCTATAAAAAACTTTTTTCTTAAAAATTATCCTCAGAATTACAGATAATTAGTGAAAGATAAGAGGGAAGAGTGAAAATACGAGTGCTTTACAGCCATTCTTTTTTTCTCTATTACTCATATTTTATTAGCCAATGACACAAACCAGGGACTAAATTCTAGGCTGTAAGCCACAGAAGATGCATACAAGCATTCTCTTACGTATATTGTTGCAGCAGTAAGGGGATCTCTGCAAAGTACAGCTGACTGGACTAGTTTTTAGCATTCACTGGATCTTTACAATCTCTCTGTCTGGGCAGTGTATTTACGATGCACAAGCATACACAATGCCTTCATACCTCTGAGTTGTGCTAAAAATGCAACTATAAAACTATTGATAGTTCAAGTAAAACTACCAATGCAAAGGAATATACATGATAAACACCCTCAGTCCCTTATACAGACACACAATAGATTTATACTTGATTTATATATATAGACACCCAATATCTGATTTATTTCTGTTTATTCCACTTGAGACCTAAGAGTCTGTCAATTTGAGAGTATTAAGTAATTCTTGGCTTCTATCTAAGTAATCTAACATCATCTCACTCCACTGATGCTTATTCAATTATCACCTATTTGACTACTAGTCATACACCAAGCCCTCTCACATAGCTGTAAACTTGTCATGGAGGCGTGCCTTACAACTGGTAAAATACACATTAAATCTATAATTTGAATAAAGGGAAGCCTCAAGACTTTTGAAGGCTAAGTTTCAGCTATACTTTCAGTTAAGAAGCATCAGAAAATTACCTTAATGTTTCAACAGGAAAAATCTGAAAGGGAATTACTGAACATAAAAATATTTTCACTGTCCTCCAAAAGAAGGCTCTGCATTTTTCAAGAAGTACTGCGGTATCTTCAAGCAAATATTGTAAAAAACTATTAGTTGAGATGGACCATCTGTCTTTCAGTCTACAAACCAGTATGAAAAACAGAAAAAAACATCATCATTAAGGCAAAAAATAGAACAGTAAGGACAGTTTTCCCTTTTAGCACGTTTGATGATAAAAGGGTTCATTGGGAAACAAAGAACTGACAAATCAAAATGTTAAGTCACCAAGTATCTAATCTATTTGCAAACAATAAGAAGGACAGACATTGACAAGACATCCTGAAGTACAAGTCTCAGTGACAGAAATTTCTGAAGACTGGTCTTTGTAAGAACAGGGCTTTGAAAACACATAAATACAGAAAGCCATGTTCAAATAGCCAAAACTATACTTCTGAAAGAAGCTTCAGACTTTGTATACATTCAGACAAGCCACAAAAGTTCAGTATTAGCTTCACGCCACTAGAAAGGGCAACCAAAATCACAATTAAACACCTATGACAAGTGTCATTAACTACATTCTCAGCAAAACATAAGCTCTCAGCTGCTATGACTTCATTCTTAATAGTGGAACTGCTCACAATGTGCTCTCCTCAGCAGCTACTAAAGTATTAAACTCATGCTTCTACAGGCAACACCAGAAACCTAGTAACACACCTATACCTCTGACTGGAGCACTCATCTACCCAACACGTGCAAGAGCAGGGCAAAATCCTGCTTAAATGTTTTATACAGATATGTATATGCATAAATCAAAAACCACAACAATAGTTACCTACTCATAACGCCTTAGAAACTCAGTAGGTGGAATAGTAACTACATCAGTGAGAAAAGCACAGTGAGAATCTGCCTCAAAATTCTCAAACACATTAAACATGATGAAGAAATATAGGATACTAAGAAAAATATAGTGAGCATGACCATATCTGACAAATGGTGTCTATTAATGGCATTTAATGTTCAAAATATTAACACAGCTGTTTAAAAATACCTAGCCCCGATTCTACTCAGACAACCTGGCTTTCAAGCCAAAACTGAAGTTTCAAGCCAAGCTTGAAAGTGTTGGAACCTATACTCCTGAAATTCCTGAACTCTAAAGGATCAACCTGAATCTCTTTTGCCAGTTTATTCTCTGAGAAGAAATGATCAGGACCATGTCTCAATAAAATCTGATTTGCTTTGACACACAAGGGATTTAGGAAACTGAATTCAGCTGAGTAACACAAAGATTTAAATGGAAGCCTATACATGAAGAAGAGAGAGCCACCATCCACAGTTAAATCTAAATCTGCTACCACTGCACCTAGAGACAAAAACCACCAAAATAGCACCAGAGAAATCCATTTCTTTGTTGCTACACTCATGCAGTTCTCTAGACACAAGGAGACAGGAGAAGCTGTCAAGCAGGTCTCCTTCTCTTCTTTTCGTGTGGAATCTTCCTGCTGTGAAAAATGGGAAGTGGTTAAAAAAGCAAAGATTTCACAGAGAACAAAAAGACACTGTTGTATCCTATCCAAGACATAAAAGACAGCACAGAACTTTTTAAAAGACAGCCTAGACTTACTCAAATACCTCAACAAAGGCAGCAGGTGGACAGACTCATGTGGAGTCATGAGCACACCAATGTCTGTACTCAAAGACTGCTTTCTAGATACTGATACACAGTCAAAGAGATCAATCCAAATTGACACACCTGCAATACGTAGCAGAAGTAAAAAACCATAAATTAAGCTTTTGAGATTGCAATGACAATTGGTTGCAGAGGGGATTCTTGCAACATAACAAATAAAAGTATCCAATATTCATTATTTCAGTGACATTCTAAAAAAAAGACCAGTTTAGTGAGTCACTCTCACAATTTTGAGAGTTCACAATCTCAGATATGCTCTCACAAGAAGAAGCAAGAACTGCTATGGAGAGTTGCATTTAAAGAACACCTAAAAGACTCATTCCAGAGAGAGTGAAGTACAGTATAGAAGAGTTGGTATGAAGTTGACATTGCTATTTGTTCAAGTTGCACTTTATAAAACTGTAGAATTGCAAAATCAAGATGTAGAACAACCTGGAGAAAGAGATGGGGAAGTGACATCCCCAGTCACAGCTGAAACTGTCATTGATTGTATGGCAGTTTTGCCTTAGTGCAAAAATTCTGAGGTTGCAAAATTTCACTCCTTTTTCTTGAATTCAAGTTCATCTCATTCCCAAGTTCTTTGCTGTTTTCAAGTGTTCTGTCATGTTAAATATGAAATAGAGCTAAACACCATTATCTGAGCAACAGATAAAAGCTGCAGAAAAAACCTCTGCCTAATTTTCTGATTGGCATCTGCAACATGATGTTAATCCGAGAAAGAAAAAATTTCACACGAAAATGGCAAGCTCTTCACCCCCTAACAAAAATGACAACCCAAAAAGGCTGAAAAAGCAGTTTGTCTGTCAGTTAAGAGTATACCTCTGTAAAGCACTAGTTACTATATAAACATTTCTAGCAACTCAATTCTATCATTATGGTAGAAAAATCTTACCATACTTTTTCTTCTATACATGATAATCTATTTTCATTTTCTTATTAATCTCTGTCTCTCTAATCTGGACTACTGCAGAGATTAGCAAAGATGAAAAAACAGTTTTAAGGCCTCTGCAGCTTTCACGGTTTACATACTCTGCAGTAAAAAGTACAAAGGCCGATTGAGATTATAAATTCAAATTGCTTGAAGACATAGAAATCCACATGTCTAAGAAGTCTAGTAGTTATTTTCATGCTTTCTAATACTTCTGGAATAAGATTACCCTTGTGCACTAGATTAATAAAGCAATCCTATGAATAAATCAGCAAGGGATACAGTCCTAGTAAGTGTCCTTTTAGGGATTACATTGTCCAGAAGGACATGTATCTGTTCCATCAGATACAATCGAACAGATGAAGAATAAACATTTCCTTTTTATATATACACAGTATTTAATACATTCAGCCCCACACTGTCCAAAACTAAGCTAACCAAAATACCATTGCTAAAATCCTAACAATCTATTTTTTTCCAGACTCACTGTAATCATGCAAAATTAAAGCCAAAGAATGCTAGGATTCTTATGGAGATGTGCTGGCTCCTGCAGGCATTCCCTTCCACCTGTTAGCATTACAAAGTGCAACACCCTCTTCATCATCTGCTTCCCTTGATGAAATTTTCATCTCGTCAGCATGCTGATACTTCATGTGACCATTTAAGACACATTTTGAAAATATAAAATGGGAAACAAGTGTAAATTCTACATATTGAACTGAGTGGCAACAACCATTTACACTGATTATACACTTTTCTTTAACAAAACAAAATTGAATTAAATTATCATTATTATCAACTAAGACAAACAATTATTTTTAGTTAATATTACAATTTTTCTATCACATGCCATGTACAGTAGAAAAATTCAAGGCTTCATGTCAATAAAAAGTAATAACCCAAAAATACCAAAATTATCAAGAAAAGTAAGAAGATCAATTTCGCTGTTTGGAAAATTCTGTTAATCAGGATTCACTGATGCACTTAATGGTAATGAGTGAAAGTCCATTCTCTGTGAAATAGGTCAAAAATGAAAGAAAATGTCTAATAACAGAATCCATCTTTTATTGATAGTAAAATAAATTGGTAAATAGTGGATATTTATTACTTAAGCAAAGACAGTTTTCCAAATAAAGTCGATGGCATGCTGCCAATAAGTAGAATACACAGGCATTTGGCAAAAGGCCATTTCCTTGATGCAAAATTATTCTCTGGATAAGTATTTCTCTTTACCAAAATGCTTCTTACTCCCTAATTTATGAGATACTATAAATCAACTAACCAGATGTTTTGTTAAGCTTTCTTGTCTGGATTTGAATTTAACCACAGCTAAGATTACCCAAGGTAGAAGTCCCATCACTTATGCAAAGGCACAAAAGCACTATGGATCTGATCCAAATAAAGCTGCTATCAAATGAAGTCTTTCTCACTCATCACTGAAGGTTTTCAGCCTACTAGGACAACTCTTTTAAGGCTTGACAGAAAAATCCACCTATACCATTAAGGTACAAATTAATAAAAACAATTTAAAAACGGCTTGCAAGCTTAACAATAAAGCAGTCTGGGATTTTTGTGCAACTTTCTCAACCAAAATTTTTTAAAGTTAATCACATCACCGTGTATCAGAAGCACACTTCAACAGATCAGGGAAGGCAGACAGTCCAAAAATAAAGTCTGAAAGTCTGACTTCAACAAATGTTTCTGTAAACAAATCTAAGAGTATCTAAACTATCCATCTTTATTAACAATATGTATTGTAATGCCTGAATTAAGTTAACATTATATGTCACCAAAGTAAACGCTCTGTACCTGATGAACATCTACCCTTTCATCACTGATGGGTATCTACTCTGCCTTGGTTAAGCTTGCTGAAGACTACATATTTCTCCCATGGGGAAAAAAAAAAATTCTATTTTTAGGTCAAAAACGAGAACATGTTCTGAAACATCGTTGAAACAATTGAAACAAAAAGTCAAAAGTGTCAATTCCAAACCTCTTAAACAGCTTAAAATAATATAAAAGATTTCTAAATGAAATCACATCATCCCATTTACTTTTTGTAGCTATTTCTGTGTGTTTCTGTGAAACAATAGGACACACTCATGACTAAATTTATCCTTGCTATTCACAAATCTACTTATTCTTTCTCACTAGTAGGAATAGCTTATGCAGGAACAGAAGCTCAGCATTGAACATTCCTAGTTGTTGTGGGTTTTTTGTTTGTTTTTTTTTTTTTTTCCCCCCTAAAGAAATGCTACCGGTTACTTTGGTGAAGAGACACAAGGCTGTAAATTCCCATCCTCCATCAGTAGCACTGACCTCAGAGAAAACCCCACAACTGGCTACAGGCATTCAACATCCATCATTGCTCCCGAAACCTAATCTTTCAGGGAAGGACAGCTGCACTGGGCAGTAGTTAAGCAGCTTTCTAAGATACACTACCATCCTAAACAAACAAAAATAAATAAATAAAACTTCCTGTCCTACTTTCTAATCAGTGTTTTAAAAATCTTTCATTGCATGTTCTTTACATCAAATTAATGACTTCCAAAAAAATAAGCTGTTTTCTTATTAAGAAAAAATAGTCAAATTCCAGGAAGTGTTAATACACAGTACACATTTAAACAGGATTTTAACAAAAAGCAGCATAAGAGGTAAAGCAGTTATGCACCTGACAGTCACATTACTGAAACCTAGGTAGAAAATACTTGGTCCTACAAACAACCTCTTAAGAAAAGACCTCGCTGCCTTCAATAAATTCTATAGAGAATGAAAGACCTTTCCTAAAGTAAAAAGAAAAGAAAATCAAGCAAGTTATTAACAGAAGTTTAGTAATACAGGTGAACACAGACAAATTAATCATGTCTCTGGGTTAGAAACTGTGGCATGCATCTGCTTCATAAACCTGTTCTCTGTGGCATAAAGAAGATGAAAAAATGGGATAGAGTATAGAATTCTGTACATATTTTTGTGAACTTTAATAAGTTCAGTTTTATCTTTTTTTAATAGGAAACGGGGAAAGGTGTAGGGAGGAGATGGAAGGCAAGGGAGAGGGAGAGGGAGAGGGAGAGGGAGAGGGAGAAGGAGCAAAAAAATGAGATAGTAGAAATAGCACTCTATTCCCTGTGCACAAAATTCAGCTTTTTTGTCAAAGTTTTATAAAAAGAATATGGCCTACAGATAGTTCCAAAAGCAGTTAAGATTTTTTTTTAATCTAATCAACATTGTAAAGCAAGCAGAATTACTGTGTCAAACAAAGCAAAGAGTGATTTTCTGAACATCAGAAAGACTAAGACACTGCTAACAGAATGTATTTTAATTTTTTTCTTGCTGAGTCAAAGCAAGTATCAAAAAACCTAGATTTTTGGGTAAAATCAGTGAATAAGCCAAGGTGAGATGCTGAGATCAAAGTAAGATTGGGCAAATTTGTTAGAGAAATGTATGTTTATTTGCAAATTTATACCTAAGTCACACTTGTTTAGGTCAGGTTGGTACTGACTATATTCTTCTTAGGAATAACCCAATTCCGCAACATAAAAAGCCAGATTTTATACACTATTTACTGAACTCTGACTTACAGATACGTCATTTCCATAATATTAAATACTATAAAAGAAAGAACAATATAGTTGCTGGCATAACACAACATACCACATTTGATATACTGCTTGGGAAAAAGGTGTGCATTATCTGAGCACAACAATATGTGAGCAGTTTGGCTGGCACTAACCAGGACATCCATTTTGATTGTCTGCAAATAATAAATTAATTTGTATACCCGAGCAGTGACTTCATTAACTGGAAGATTACTGAAAAACTAAAATAACTGCATTATGCTTAAATATGAAGAAGCTCAAGACATGATAGTATGCTACTACGGCATGTCCTCTCGTACAATAAATCAAAGTGCCTGAAATTTCATCTTTTTCTTTTGAATGAGGAGGACATTTTCTGCCCATTCTTTGTATTTAAAGCAACACACAGAACCCCCCACCAGAAATCAAATATCAAGTATAAACGGAGAAGCTGATTTCAGAAAAAAACTCTATCTCTTTTGAAACTCTACTCCAAGATAATCACATTGTCTTTTTTGTTCTTCTCTTTCTGTAAGTGTGCTGTTAAGGCTATAAAGAAGCCTGTCACAGCATGTAAGCAGAAGACACCTAAAGAGGTAAATTTAGGGAATATCTTAGGGAAGTTCAGACTATGTATACCTGCTGATGTAGCTAAAAAACAAGCTCATATTATTTTGGTTGACCTGTCGCTTTGATGAACTAATTAAAAGAACCTGAATAATAACTAAGTTCTTAAAAGCACTGCGTATTTTATTCAATTTAACCTCATCTTTTGCACACAAACAATTTTTATTATTCTGCATTTCTCTTACTGGCATTTTAGCTATACACTTCTTATGGGAAGACACAAACATGCTAAGTTTAAGGTAAGTACTATCAATAAACTACCAAAAGTCATCTGAGCTTATTAAATATAAGGTGAAACTGCAGTAGTAAATATGGCTCTTTTATGGCTCTATATGCGCAGTGTCTTAAAAAAATAAGTGAAATGAAGCTTGTTGGAAAGGAATTTATATGCAAAGCACTCTCATGTAACCTTTTTCTAAATCATCAGATTTCTCCAGCTGTACTGCAACCTTCATCATAGCAGATAACCAGGAGAAGTAAGCTTCCTCTCTGCTCCTACTTGGTAAATTCCTGATAGTATTCAAATAAGTATTTTTAAACACATATTCTTGCTTTAGGCTGCCAATTTGCCAGCATACATTCATTAATTGGCTTTATTGAAGGCCTTTTCCAAAGAATACAAGGATTAAACAAATAAAGTACACTCACAGAGTATGTGAAATTGAGAGTTTTCATAAAAACATATAGTATGTTGACTATGTTATGACAGCTATTATTAAAAAGAATTACAATGAAAGCAATCTCCTGTTACTACAGATGGAATTATGTGACTGACACTGAACTTAAACCAGCAAATATCTATACCTTTTTCTCAACTTTTGTTAGAGAACAAAACCTTAAAAATCACCACAGTCACATACAAAAATGAAATAGAATGATTCATAGATCCATACCATATTAGTCCTTTTGATAACCGAAGCACAAATGAAGTGCCTATCCTCTGCATTTCAGAGCCACCGCCTTGGTGTACTGATAAGCAGTAAGACACTTTCGAACCAACGCTTATCATTTGAGAAAACCTTTAAAGCAGATTTCATTATATTTCATCAAAACTTTACCTAAGGCACACACACACATTTCAAAAAATTAAGCTCAGTCAATATTTGCACAACTGTTGTCAGCAAGATGACAAAAAACCCTCTTGCTGTAACTGGCCCAACACCAAACGATAAGACTCTGATGTTTTAAAAGACAGCTTATTATAAAATTAACATACCATAAGGAAACTGCTTTTTGATTGTATGACCTTACTGTGATTCAGCCTGGAAATCCTTCCAAATGAGAATTCTCAAAGAGCTTAGTAATGGAAGTTCATTTCGAAAGAAATCCAATATGCAAATATTTCAGCTGTGCTCTTTTACAAATTATCTGCCTTGTTTCAAAAACTGAAAACCAACAATGGAACAGCACAAGTATACTTGACCTTATTGCTTAATGTCTATTAAGAATGCTATGGCTGGTGGATTTTAAATTTCTGAAACCGACACTCAAGAATGTATCGTGCATCTTCAGCCCATGTCCCATAAATGCTGACTACACTCCAGCCAAAGCCTTGGAGCTGACACACTCTCAAACTTATATAACACTTACAAAGCTAGTTTAAATACACCATCAATCTATGTCTGTTCCTGCCTTTTAGAAATCCTGTTTAGTTTATCTTTTAACCCTACACTTGCATGGAACAGTACCATTACTAATCTAACAGAAAAAACACTCAGGCAACAAATCTGATTTTCTCAACTTATAGAAAATATGAAATGCAGAAGACACACAAATCCAACTTCGCCCAAAATCTGCACCTCCTGAGTCATGTTCATCCCCATCTCCCAGAGTAATCAGGAAAGCAGAGATGTTGGACACAATACAGGACTGGGAAACAGATGAAGTAGGGTAAAAAACAAAAACTAAGTAATATGCAATTTGTACCCACCTCCTAAAAAACTGCCACCTCATTTACTAGTAAGGAATGAATTACTGGCATCTTTGCTTTTGACATTACGCACCTGTGTAAAAAATGCCTGGTGAAAGTGAGCATATGTCATGCACTGGTATCTGCTCTACGAGAGCAGTTTATACAGGCCCCTAGTGGCTCAGTACACACAGCAGCAGATGAAGGGGAATTCCTACTCTTCAGCTTGTGTAGTTTTGGTCCCTGCATTCCTCAAATGTAGAAGCAAAAAGCAATGTGAAAAATGAAAGGTGAATCGCTGACCAGACTTATATCTCCAGATACTTAGTTCTTCACCACATCCCCAAATACATTCTTGCACACCCTCTCCTAAGATTAGGCACTGATTTCCTAACACCCATTGAGTTTGCTGACTGGTGGTTTGAGTTACATAACCATCACAGCACAACACTTATTCACATTATTCTTTAGCGCTCGTTTTAAAAGTAGTATGACTGATGGGTCTAAAAGCAGGTCCTAAGACAAATTCCTGAAATCTAGAAATACAGAGGTACCATTTTCCTTACCATGCCTTACCATTCCTAACAGCCTGTCATAGCACACACAAACCATAATGAATTTCTTAGTACCTTCTTAGAGTAGAAGACTTCGCCTAAGACAAAGCTTTCACTGCTTTAAGTGGATACAGAAAAGCTATACATCACTTTTGCGCTGAAAGATATCTAAATATACCCCACCATATTAAGACAAGGGACAAAACTAAAATTGGAAAGCTAGTCATGTAAAAAGTATCTCATTAAGTCCATTCTTTCTGTGTAACACTCGGTACCTTAAAAATCCCTTGCCAGTATATTTACAGCTTTTAGCAATTTTGACTGAGCGAAATTTGACAGCTGAATTTATTAAACTGACCAGTTTGTCAATTTCACACATTAAAAAAGCAGTAACAGCTCATCTCATGAGAGGCAATTTAAAGAAGCAATCAAAAAATTACGATCTAAAGTAAGATGCAAGTACATATGATGGTATTTAGGACAGCGGAGAATCTTTTTTTTTTTTCCTTCAGAGTTGCTCCATTCATAACAAGAATTGTAGGATTCGTTGCTCCCAGCCCAGGAGAAAATGATGTCATTTACTATATACTTTTACAGCAAGAAAAGAAAGTATTGACTATTACAACATTTCAAACCACTAGGAGATACCAGAAGAAGGAAAAATATGATACATACATTTTTCCGTCTCTGTATCGAAATTCCCAATAATGTCCCAACATTACAGAGAAGTTGCTTGTGCTTGAACAAAAGGTATGTTGGAAGCGATCTCTGAAAGGCTGAGAAGACAATCATAGCTTCCCACATTAATCCTAAGTTTAAAAGAATACAAGTGTCATCACAAATACTCTGAAAATAGGAAACTCGAAAGTAAATCAGCATCTACAGACTTATCCCCAATGTAACGCCATCTCAGGCGACAAGCGAAGGAACACATAAAACCCTAACTATTCTTTGTAAATAAACTAACCCTTCTACTTGTGTCAAAACTGGGAATATGGACATCGAAATCATGGTACAGTAGCTGCCATCCTTACACGAGGCAGTAATTGTACAAAGGCCAGGCAAAAGAATAAAATACGCATGACAGCAGTTCTGGAGAAGTAACAAGGAGAAGCAGGCATTCAAAAGCCATACATGCAAAGCTGAGTGGTAATCACTTAAAATTGAAAGAATACCGTTCTGTCGAGAACTGAGGGCATAGATAACAGGCAAAATAGGGGATCCCGTGCAAGAAGACAACTGTTTGAGGAAACAACAGTCTGAGAGAGCCCGGTTGCAGCAGCAAGGGGTGCCTCCTTGCACGGGCAGACGGCGCAGAGGGTGCTGCTAAGTTTGCTGAACAAATTCAAGAACCCCTTTGCAAGCGCTCGGAAAACTGAGTTTCCAGCCCGATGTGCTTCCTTTCAAGTGGCTTCGCGGGAGTAAACAAAGAAATTAAAAGCCTAACCTGTGAAAATCTTCGCATCTCCGTGCCTCCCCGCTCCGCCGAGAGACAGCAGGAGGAGGAGGAGGAGGAGGAGGAGGAGGAGAACGAGGAGAAGGAGGAGGAGGAGGAGAAGGAGGAGGGAGCCGTGCTCGGACCGGCGCCCGGGGTCCCTACTGGCCGCTCACCCCCAAGCCCCGTCTCCAGCGGCAGATGCCTGGTCTCTCACCCCTGCTACCTTCCCCCATCTCCGAACCAGTTAGAATAAACAAAATAATTAATATTAATAATTCGTTTGCCAAAGCAAACAGACAGTGTGTAATTACCGTACTCCCCTCTCCCCGCCCGCGCACAGCGGCACTCAGTGGAAACGTCGACTCCGATCCATCAATCGCCCTCTCCCTGCCCCATCCCCCGTCCCCGTACCGCAGCTCCCCTCACTCCCCGAACAGGCCTCGCCGCCAGGCTGAGACCCGGCGGGAAGGCGCGGGGAGCGGGCTGGAAGCTGCCGGGGGGAAGCCCTGGGGCACCCACGGGAGAGTTGTGCGTGAGGGACATGTGTGCGGGCTGCGCGCACACACACACACGCACACTTCTGTGCTCACACACACAAGCGCGCCTAAAGAGGCGGCAAAGAGGGAGCGGCGGCGGAGGAAAAATGGGTCAGGAGCGGGGCAGTTACCTGGTCATGCTGGCTCCCCCGGTCCCAGCAGCAGCCTTCGCCGCTGCCCGCCCGCCTGCCGCTGCTTCCCGCCGCCGCCGCCGCCACCTCCTCCCGCTGCTCCCGGTCGGCTCCGGGGCGGCCAATTTAATCCGAGCCCCGCTGCAGCAGCAGCAGCAGCAGCTACGAGCGAAGCCCCGCCGCTGCTGCCTGACGCTCGTGCGTGTCTCTCACAGTGCGGCGCCGGGGAGCAGGAAAGAGTCAACGAGAGTCCGAAAATCCAGCATCCAGAAGAGCCAGGTCCCCGCCTGCCTCCTCTTGCCAGCGCCGCCTCTCCTCCGCGCTGCTCTGCTCCGCTCTGCTCTGCTCTTCTCTTCTCCTTCCTGCGGCGGCTGCTGCTGCTCCCGGGCGCGCTCTCTGTTCCCCAGCTAGCTGCTCCGTTTCCCCTCCTCCTCCTCCTCCTCCCTCTCTCTCGCTCTCTCCCTCTCTCTCCTTTCTCTCCTTTCTCTCCTTCTTCCTTCCCCCTTCACTTTTTTTTTCTCCTTCCTCCTTTTCTTTTCTTCCTTCGTCTTTTCAAACCGATTCTTTTGCTACAAATAAAAGCGAGGTCTCCCACCCACTCTCCCGCCCCCCTTGCTACAAAAAGTGCAGTGCAAACAAAAGCGAGCGAAGAGGGCACAGGGCGGGCGGGGTGGTGAGGGCAGACACGGGAAAAAAAATCCCAGAAACCGTCCCCGAGGGTCGAAACGTGAAAAACCCTCCCCCACCACTCCGCTTCGCTCCTCTGGGCAAGAAGGGGGACGCCGTGGGGACACCGGTAGAGACGACGCTCTCCCGTTTCGTGGGTTCGTTGTGGGCTTTGGGTTGGATGGCTGTTCGCGCTTTTGTGTTTGTGTGCTTTTGCTTTTTTTTTTTTTTTTGTTGGGTTGTGGGGTTTTGTGATTATTCTTTTTTAATCCTCTTACGCTGCGGGGATCACAGGATCCGTACGGCCCCAAGAGCGGGTCAGAGCCCGCTGTCGATGTCCGTGCCTGTGCGTGTGCGGGCAGGGTGGGGGNGGGCGGGGGGCAGAGCGGCGGGGCGGCGGCCCGGGCCGCGGAACTGCCCCGGGCGGGCGGCCTGCGCCCGCCTCGAGTGCCCGACTGGTCGTGCGCCTCCGCGGGCAGATGGTGAAACCGACGGGGGCTCTAGAAGACCTGCCGGTCCGCGAGAGGTGTCCCAGAATGACAGTGTGGCAGAGCGGTATTTTAGTAGTAGTCATCTTCGTGTATGGCAAATCTCAGATTTTTTTCCTGCAGAATGGTCAGGTTCCATGCTGAGTGACACCACATGTTGCTTGGCACAGTCGGTGGCATAGCATTGGGCTAGAACAGGGTCCATCCCGACTCTTCTTTATCTTTTGTCCAGTCCTCTGCAGGGAAGGAACGTAGGTGGAAATAGTAGGATTTAGGTGAAGAGTGCTTTGGAAAACCTCACTGTAAGCTTCTAGGCGTCTTTGGAAGCCTGGAAGATACACCCCCTGTGACAATGGTCACGCTGTGTAAACTGGGGGTGAAGTGTCAGTATAAACGCAGTAAGTGCCAGTCAGGCATTATGGTGGCGGCAGCCCATTAACGCTGATACTGAAAAAGTTGGCGTTCCTGGAATAGAAATGGTGGAATGAAGCTCGGGGTGCACTGCTGGCCGCAGTGGTGCGCCTTGTCTGGAGTTCCATAGCGACTGGCTGCAGCCCCATCGAGCCGTGTAGCGCCTGATTCTGAAGTCAGTCTCGTTGGCACCTGCTAAGCTCATCGCAGGTCATTGCTCCTTTTCTGCAGAGGAGAATGATTTGGGTGTTTTCTATGATATAATTGTGTTTTATCATCCTGTGGAAGCTAGTGCTGCCAGCATGAAGGCTGACAAAAGTGAAAATAAACTTTGTTCTCCACAAGTCCTATAAATTGCTGTCTTCTTCTGATGCTGCCAGTTACACCGTGAAAAATGGTCACCCAAATAATCTCACACTTAAAAGAACACTAATAGTATCTTTCAAAATACCAAGTAACCTTGTACAATAATTACTTTGTATGAAAAGGTATAAATATATGAAATGTGGCACAGATGATTACTTTTTATCTTGTCAAAAAGAACTAACTATTCCGTAAAAGACTAGCTTTTCAACAGTGTCTTCAAAGTACAACACAAATCAAAAGCTGAGCAAAATGCTACTTGGTCTTTATTGCAATAAATGTTGGTAAAGAAAGGAAGCCTTAAATCATCACCTTTGCCCCCTTGACTGAAATGACTTCAAGGCTGCATTTGCTTTGAAATGGCAACACTAAATAGACATTTTAGATTTTAATGTTATGTCCCAGAAGTTCTTATGAGTAACTTAGCTGTTCTAGTGCTCTTCATGCTGTGATCCTTGCATGACATTGAAGAGTTGAGCAATAAACTCACGTATTTTATATTTTTAACATGGTATCACAACATGGATGTGAGGTTTGAGGACTACATTTAGCTTTGCTTTTTTTTTAGAGTCATAAGCAGGTTGTGTAGCTCTTCCTTTAGTTCAGTCTGTCAGAAATAAATGCATCACATTAGGAATAAATACATTTCTTTTTTTATAGAAATATTAAAACCAGATCTCATTATTTAAAATATTATGTTTTGTAGTGATGCTAAAGAAAAAAAAAAAATTACCCTAAATGAATGAAGAACCATTAGAACACGGTATATTTCTGCTGATGTATTGCATATCAACTATTGTTATCAGTAGTATAAATTTTGTGTTTCAAATAGTAGTGTACACATACACATACATTAACCTATATATGTTGTTTGTTATTACTCCTCTAAAATTCCTTTCCTTCTAAGAGCAAATAACACAACAAAAGGCTTAATTCATGTCTTACAAACTACTCATTAAGGTAGATTTTTTTCCTCAAACTTAAAAAAATTCAAACACAGCATTCTATACTGGTGTTCTATTTCTGCCAAGATTGCAGCAGTACATTACTCTATGGTTAGTACAGCACTGAACTGGAAATACATCTACACACTGTTTAAACTTTGAAATGTTTCATGTAAAATACTTAACGATCTCTAAGATAGTACTTAAACTATCTTGGAAGATACAGAAATATTGGTGAGGTTTTTTTGGGTTTTTTGCTGGGGGTTTTGAGGTGAAAGGAAGATTTCTTAATCTGGAAATAAGTATCATGTATTCCCTCAGAAGTTTTTAAAAAAATATACATCTTTCTCATATCATTCCAGATCAACTGTTTAATTCTCATTCTTCCTGCTCATGCAGCTGTTTTCAGTCTTCTCATGGAGGCTGCACACCAGCAGTGAAAATCTTATGAAAATGCAAGCTATGAGTGCCAGTTTAAATCTCAAAAATTGTAGCAAAGGACAAAGCAAAATGAGTTGCCTGCTGTTCATCTGAATACTTAGCTGTGACCATGCTCTTGAGTAAGTTCTACCATAGCTCTTCAAAAGGCCAACCTTAGGCCTTCATGTCTCTGGCTCGTGTATTTGATGTATTAAATAGTACTCTGTTCATAGTGGGGAGTGTTATTTTCCTTTCATCTGTTCTGCCTTGTATTGTTGCTTGCATTCCTGATAAATAACATCCCAGAAAGCTCTTTAACACAGTGGGATATTCCATTAACAACTGGAACCAGTGGCCATTGGGTCAGTACACAGCAAAATCAGGAAGGCGAGGGGGAGTAGGCGAGGTGTATCAGAAAGGTTGCTCTATAGTCTCTCCCTTTTCTTCCATAATACATTATGATAGCTGTATTTTACAGTTATTTATGATTAACGTATGGCAAGCTGTCGGCTGAAATCTAACGGGTGATTTGTCACAAAACTGCATTAATACATATTTTAGGCATTGGCTTACGAAATGATTATGAGAAATGCTCCTGAGTTGCCGTACTGATATTTGAAAATTCTCATTTTTAGAGTGCAGACACTTTAGGCTCTTGTTGTTAAGGTTAATAAAACACTACTAGAAAAGTAAACACATGTGATCTGTATGCAAAAATTGTTCTGCTAGTTCAGTTTGTGTACACATCTTTTAAGTGCTGATTTAGTACCTCACTAGACACTGTCACTAGTTGTCTTTATTTGTAAACATTTTTGATTCATGTGTATCTAACTTATGAAACTTCAGTAGTTAGAGACAAAAGTATGGAGAGAAAAGTGATTTTCAGTGCAGCTCTTTATGATCATTTTTGCCACATCTGCTATTTTTTTTCCACGCTGTCTGAAGGAAATGAGGCTTTATACTGTTGTGTGATCCACCTGGTACCCAAACAACTTCTGCATGTGCCAGCACATTTCAAGTCCCTTGCAAGGCATTCAGGTTTCTTATCCTACAGGTCTTAAGCGCTGTTCTAATTTTTCCTCTGTGGAAATAGATGTTAGAAAGATGAGGGAGACAAGCAGGCTGGTTCTCACACTTGTCCTAGCTTATTAATTGGTGCGACTGAACCACAGACCTAAACCATAGGTCTAGCACAGACCCAAAATAGCATGGTGGTGGAATAAGGTGATGTACCACATTAACTCAAAGCAAATTAGGCTTAATTGTTTCTGCTTGTCAGGGAATAACTTGTTATACTAGCTCATTGGGGCTTTTTTGGTTGCGTTTTGAGGGCTTTTTGGGTTTTTTCTAAGTGAAAAGAGCAAGAGGCCAGTAATTAATCATAGAGCAAATGGAAATCTCCAGGGGCTTGGAGATGATGAAGCAGGATTAGCTTTGTCAAACCGCACTAGAGTGTGTGCCACAAACTGAAAATAAACAGCAGCTTGTGTAGGGAAAGCTGTAAATAAGATTTGTAGATAGAAGAGGCAGCTTTGTCTTTTATTTCTGTACTATTTGGAGTATCTCAGATGGAGTGAGAACTCTGCTAACTATTAAGAAAGAAAATACTTAGAGTACAGAATACAGTGTGGTGGTATTGTTCTTGAAAATCATGCCCCCCCTCCCCATATCTATCTATCTCTCTCTCTCTCTCTCTCCCTCTATATATATATACACAGACATATAAAATGTATGTATGCACACAGGTGCATGAGGTCTATTCCAAGATTTGTCATCATTTTGAATATGGCGCAGTGGACTGAGGGGCTTTTTTTGGTGGTGTTTTTTTTTTTTTTTTTTTTTTTTTTTTTTCCTGGATTCAAAATATAGAAGGTACCACTACATTTCAAGGACAGCAGAAGAAAGTTGGGTCTAGAATGTCAGAAATATTCTCTAATTTCAGCAGAGGAAAATGGAATCCAGTAAAGGAAAACTAATAGCCAAACAACACCTTGTTAGTTTCAATCTTTTGCAACAATAAACCAAAAATTAGACCTCATACATTACTTAGTGTGTGATCATTTAATGGATCCTCAACATTCACTAGGGAGACTAAAGGCATCATTTTGCACCCATAGGTCAGAGTCTCTGTCTGTATAACACTGCTTGATCTAAATCTTGATACACTTCTTGATGTAAATACTGATAAGTAGCAGAATTCACCTAGTTTAAAACTCAGGAACAAGAGGAAGATACTAATACCATAACTGATTCACAGAAACTGAAGATTAGTTAATCTTTCACTTGAACACTGACTTCTGGTTTCTAAGGAGACACTCACTGCTGGTCAGTTTACATGCCTCCTTTTATAGGAAAAGTGTCTAGACATGCTTCCTACAAAACTGACGATCTCACAAACTAACAACAACTGGTCAAAGTGAAGTCTCATTAATCTGAATGTTCCCTCCTGCAAAACATCAAGGAGGTTCCAGACACGTCTTATATGGCAGTGCTGTGCTGTCAGGGCACTGAAGAGGAGGTAGAGGGAGGAAAATGAAAAGTCTTAGTTTATTTCCCTAACTTGAACCTTTTGCTTCTTGAATATAGGGGTGTTTTGGGAGAAGCTGCTTAGTCATCTGATGGGGAGAGTGCTTCTCCATTCCTCTCATGTTGTCTCCTTTTGTACTGGTAAATCAAGGGGCATAGACAAGCACTGGGAAGCAAGAAATGTATTGTCCCAGCAGAATGCTGGATTACAAATCTTGCAAGATAGAATGTGAAAAGGGAAAATAAAAATAAAAAATTCTTTTCAGCATCTCTCTCTTAAAGTACCTTACAGTTAATATTTGAATGTTGCTATTGCTGTGGGCCCATAAGTATTTCAAAAACAGCATAGATAAATATCTATAGTACTAAAAGAAGGATATTTTTTTTTGCTAGAGAAGGCCCTGTCATGCACTGTCTTGGCTTTAAGTAAACTTGGATGGCCAAGTTTAAACCTCTTGTATTGAATCTGTTCAATTCGGATCTGAATACAAAGACAGTAATTTTTTTTCCCTCAACATAACTCCCATTAACTTCAGATAATGTGTTTCCTTATTAAAAATATAGAAAAGTATATATGTATATTTTTATATATATATAAATATGACTAGTGGGTAAGTGTCCCTATTACAAAAAATGGTGTCATATTTTATAATTATGTTTAAGTAAAGGAATTTAAGGAAAATCAAATTATTCTCTCATTTCTTAATGCAGTTGCTCCAGAGGAAGCTGCAAGTTTAATGGCAGGTCAATCTAGATAAAACATCCTGAAGTATTTAGTATTAGCCTGAAGTCTGAGTCTTACTAATTGACCACTTTTCATAAGCATTGTATTCACCTTATTTTCAGTTTTAAATATAAAGTATTTCAAATTCCATGAATTCTGATATCAGAAGGAAACATTTTTACATTATGATTTTGACTGACCTATGTAAACAAATTACTGAATTTTCACTGGAACAGCAAAAATATTTTCCTTATAATCATTCTGTTTATATTACCTTTTCATTGTTTCAGTTTATGTTTCTTTCCATCCCATTTATTAATCACTAAATGCAAGCCCAGTGAACATTTACTGTTACAGAATGTAGTATAGAAACTATGCATTACCACATACTTTTATGGAAGACTGTGTATTTTGGGCAGAACAAGAGGTGTTAAAACCACATTATCCAAACAAATCTGTTCACCACACAACGTTCTCTAATCATTTTCATTCTCAGCAATTCAATTAAAACAGAAATTAAGACCATGAGAAAAAAAAAAAATCTATATTTTAGCCAAATAGCTTATTTGTGAAAAAGGAATGGAAAGATTAAATCTGTTGTATTGAATCCAGATTATTAACAAGCTTGGATGCCAAGTCCTTTTTCTTTCAATGTTGAAAAGCACTTACATATATTAGACTAACCCTGTGAGGGAAATCACATATTAGTCACAAGGGGTTTTTCTCAACAACAGAAAAAAATATTTTCAAAGTTCTGTTATAAAAATGACATTCATTATGAACTTCAGCAGACACCATTTTCTTTGATGCAAATATATTTCAATGACCTCCATGTATTTTTTTTTTTTAATAGACAAGCTATCACAAACATGAACTGGTGGCAATCAGACTCACATGCTGGTGTTTTCTCATTTGGTTCCTTCTCTGAGAAGGCACAAAGGACACAAAGGGGCAATAAAATCCAGCTCCAGTGTTTGTGGAATGATAGCAAGATGTTTCATGTTTTTAGTCTCAAGTAGGTTCTACATGTTCAGGTTGCAGGTACATATGCTTAAAAAAAAGTAAATAGAAGACTTCTTCAGACTTCCTTTTATTTCCCTCTTCTGTATTTGTTTCTGTGAAATCTGATTTTGCAAAACAAATGTTTCTTTGCTCCCAGTGAAGCTTTACATTCTCTTAAAATCAATCATATACAGTGTCTTTTCAGAATCATCTACTTCTTTCATCTTTTAATGCCTCCCTTCTCTCTGGCAAGTGACTGTACATTCTTTTCTTTAAATCTATGCCTTCTCAAATGTCAGCTTCCCTGGCGTTACAAGATCCTGGCTTACACTTTTGTTTGTTTCCTCTTTCATTCATTTCCTTTTTTTTTTTTTTCAGATCTACCTTAGTCTCTCTCCTAAATGCCTCTGTCATAAGCCTTTTCTAGATCCAAATCCTTCCACTTTCCATTCCAGAAGTCACTTGTGCTTATGTATGTCATAGGGAACAGGGGGAGTACATGATATTTTCTAATCTGTATTTTTTGAGATCCTGGACAGGTCAGTAAATTCTTGCTCATCACATTGAGGAGGTTGTAGCAAAGTATTGTACAACAGTTATATATGGTTTTATTGCATCCAGTATGTACACTCTTCCAGAGAATATCCTTCAGAAGCTGGAGGCACTGAGGCAGGGAGCAGTTCTGAACACAGGGTATCACACTGAATATTTCTTCTTGATACAGCATTCAGTACCTAAATGCTTGGTTGGTTATGCATTTCTCCACTTCTCCCTGCCTAGATCCAATTCATTTTGGTTCTGCAAGCTGTAAAAATTGTCTCAGAAGGAGGTGACTTATAGCTAAAATTTGGAAGCTGCTTTTCTTAAAGATTTTGATGATGTGGAATATAAAAGGAAAGAAAAGGGTCTTAATCTGTTTCTGACTAACAAATAGGTCACAAATATGTCATATTGGGGGCCTTCATGAGCAGCAGTAGATGGCATTACCTGTCCTTTCAAGAATAGCAATGATCTTGAGATCAGAAAGATTAATTTTAATGACACTGATATGATTGTCCCATCTTTTCACATAATTAAGGAGGCAGAAATCTCAGGAGTTGTCTAATTCTGTGTAAATAGCATGCCAAATCTCAGAGCATTTATAACAGTTTGCCCCTACAGATTCTGTAGTAAGCAGCAGCTGGTTTTGTGGACTCATTTGAGCAGAGACTGTTTTAAAGGTGTAGCTTGAAAGAATACTGTAATCCTTTTTCTTTGCATGCTCATTCCCAAGGTGGCAAAATGCAGTGATGACAGTGATAATGGAGATTTCTTCCTGTAATTATGCTTTCATCACATTCAACAATGTACCAAGTACTATCAATATGATCTGAAGCAATAAAGTTTGCTATCAAGAGGTAAACCAGTATCTCATTCCATCACATGATTTGTCTTTCTTTATGCAGATGCATACACACACATGCGCAAGGCCCCTTTTCTAAAGAGAGTATAGAAAATAACAGGACAAACTTGTGATGGGATAAAGTACTTTTAGTTGGGACACTTTCACATAGAGTTTTTTAAAAGGGTTTGTACTTGTTTTCTGGACACAAGGAAGTGCTATTTCTGAAATTATTTTATGTATGATTTCACTAAGAAGAAATCAGGGAAAGAAAATTTGTTTTCTAGTTAAAATAAAAATAAAACTGCAACTTGAATGTTTTTTGTTCAGCAAAAATTATTAGTTTACTTGATAAGTCTTCAAGAAACAGAGAGAAAGTACAGCAAGACTGTATTTAGAAAAACACTAATGAAGAAAAAAAAACAAAAGGAAAAATGTTGGTAGATATTTTCTACTGGCTCATCAACCCAGTGTCAGTTACCAAGGTGTATAAACACCACTGTAGTTGGTCCTTTGTTTAGTGCTACCAGGATGCTTTTCCTCAAAGCCTAACAAATATTTTAGCCTCTTTGTTTTGCTGATACTAAGCAGAATAAAGAAGACATGCTTTCAGCAGAAAGAGACAGAATCCCAGAATCAACTACGTTGGAAAAGACCTTTGAAATCATCCAACCTATGACCTAACATCACCTTGTCAACTAAACCATAGCACCAAGTGCCACATACAGTCTTTTCTTAAACACCTCCATGGACGGTGACTGCACCACCTCCCTGGGCAGTGCATTCTAATGCCAGTCACCCTCTGTGTGAAGAACTTCTTCCCAATGTCCAACCTAAATGTCCCCTGGAACATCGTAAGACTGTGTCCTCTTGTCCTGTTGCTGGGAGAGAAGACTGACCCCTGCCTGGCTACAACCTCCCTTCAGGCAGTTGTAGAGATTGGTAAGGTAATAAGGCGATAAGACATGCCTCCTCCTCCTACTCCAGTAGGCCTAAGTGATGGGAAGAACATGGATATACCAAACTGCAACAACTGAGATATGTTTGTAACTGATCATTTCATTTCAAAGAAGAATAAAGCAAAAGGAAGAATTCTGAACATAACAGGAAGTTTCAAAGACTGTTTTCACTTACTAGAATCATAAGATGTAGTAAGCCACCAAATAAGTCATAGAAGCATATAATATGCTGAGTTGGAAGGGAACCATTGGGATCACCACCTCTTGGACCTGCACAGCACCATCCCCAAGAGTCACGTGTGCCCAAGAGCATTGTCCAAATGCTGCTTGAACTCTGTCAGGCTGGTGATGGGACTGCTTCCCTGGGGAGCTGGTTCCAGTGCCCAATCACCCTCTGAGTGAAAAACTTTTTTCAATTATCTGACTTAAATGCCCACTGACTCATTTTCAAACTGTTTCCTTGAGTCCTGTCATTGATCACAAGACTGAAGAGATCAGTGTCTGCCTCTTCACTTCCAACAAGGACGTGGAAGATCTCAATGAGGTCAGTGTCCTTCTGGCTGAACAGACCTCAGGTGACCTCAGCCACTCCTCATACAGCTTCCCTTCCAGTCCCTTCATGATCCTTGTGGCCCTCCTTTAGATGCTCTCTAATATTGTGGCACCCAGAACTGCCCCCAGCACTCGAGGTGAGGTCACCCCAGCTCAGAGCAGAGCAGGACAATCCCCTCCCTCGCCCAGCTGTGGTGCTGTCCCTGATGCCCCGCAGGACACGGCTGGCTCTTCTGGCTGCCAGGGCACTGCTGATCATGTTCAACTTGCCACAGACCATGATCCCCAGGTCTCTTTTTGCAGTGCTGTTCTCCAGCTTCTTGTTCCCCAGTCTTTTAACTCAGCCAAGGTTGTCCCATCCAAGGTGCAGAATCTATCACTTACCCATGTTAAACTTGTGTATGACTCTGCTAAATATTTATAAGACATGTTTCACAAAAGAAAGTTGACTAATCATGTGAGAAGGGCCTACATTTCTGCTTCGGTCCTGCATTTGGTTTGCCTTAAACTTTTATCTGTGCTTACTTTACTTTGCTTTTTTACTTTTTACCTAATGATTCACATTGGCCTATGTTAATCAACTGCGCTTTTCGTTATTTACAAGTACCTTGTGCATTGTGGGTGTCAGAATGTACTCCCCCAGTGAGGTTTTGAAAGGCTGTACATTGCAACCTATGTACTTACTGTACCATTTCATTCTAGTATTCAAAACTGAAGAAACCACAAGTGAAAAGAGTTCAGGGAACTCAAAATGGAATATTTTTTTACTCAGTTGTGCATAGACAGTGGAAATACATGGTTTAAATATGCAGCTGATCATGCAGTTTTGTACCTCTCCCTATGTTTTTTGGTATCATATGTGATACTGTAAATCCATGTAATATGTACCAAAAAGGTTATATAGACAAAGACTGATGCCAGTGCCTATGTACAGCTTATTTGTGAGCATACTCTTATATTCATACTATACTAAAGGAGGTGATTCTTCTATTTAAAGTAATGTGCTTGGATAAGTGTTTGCAGAAAATGAGACATAAGAAGTGTAGTTATATTTCCCTCTAAAGGCTGAATTAGTCTGCTGAAACTTTTAAAAAGGCCTATGAAAAGTATATTTTTATAAGAACTGAATTTATTCCAAAAATATCCCAAATACTGTCACCAAGTTAAAAACATCTAAAGAAACACTGGGTGATGATATTCCCTGAGCTAGCTGCTAAAACCTTAGCAATTTCTATCTTCTCATTACTTACACAGTATCCACTCCCCTTTCCTCTATATAAATTGCTTTCTTCTAGTTGTGACACAGCAGTGTGATTCAACTCTCCGCACAAAGCCACAGTGGAAATCTGAGTGCTCTGGGAAATTCATGGGGTCTGGTTACATTCATGGACTACAATCAGAAAATTCCTAGTGCATTTAAAGGTGAAAAAAAAAGGTTAAATCTTTGAAGAGCAAAACGTTAAATAGGGAACTGGTTTTGCATTTGCAAATCCTAATTTTAGTCTCCCTTTGCAGTGAATGTTCAAGGATAGTAATAGAACTGCAGTGTCTTCTCAAGACTTTGGAGCTTTGTCAGTTGTCCTGGTTAAAGATTTCATTATTTGCTATTGACAGAGCACATAGGCATGAAGCGTTCACTAGTTTATCATTCTAAGTTAATAAATGGTATCTATTTAAATCAAGAAAACTCACTTGCAAAGATAACTTGGTATATTGTATGCTGCTCATTGATTGGAAAAACCAAAAATAAAGCAATGACAAATTAATAAATAGCTGTTCTTTCCCAGAGGTTAATATCAAAACAAAATGAGTATAACTACCATCTTAACACAGTCCAGTTCAAAACCATGTTTCTGCAAATATGTTTTCTGGGTATATGTAAGTTATTTGTAATTACCAAATCAAGAAAAAAAACAAATAACGCAATAATGCAAATTTTGTCTCTGTTTCAGAGATCCAAGCATGATTAACATAAGTAAATTCATTTGTGCTATAGATAGCTCATTAAAATATCTTTGGAGACTCCTAATCTCCAACCAACAAGGTAGTCCAGGACTCTTTGTTTTCATAATTCACTAAAAATTTGGAAAAACAGAGCTCTTAGCCTAATTCTATACGAAAATTGCTTTGTGACCACTGTAAATTATCCTATATATTTTGTTGGATCATATTACACAAATAAAATGTGGTAATATTGTATCTTAGTGTATACTTTTTCTTATACTTTATGATATAATAATCCAATTTATAAACTTAAGAGTTAAATTGCTTATTTATGACTTAACAATAATGAAATTCATTGAATCATAGAATCATTAAGTTTGGAAAAGTGAAGTCATCAAGTCATCACCAAGATCATCAAGTCCAAACTTTGACTGAACACTGCCATACATGCTAAACCATATAGTGAATCCTTAAGGCTACTCATTTCTTAAAAAAAAAGTTCATAAGCATTTCCTTTATAAAATTAACAAGCAACATTGCCCTTTTGTTGAAATGTGTATGATTACAAAATAAAGTAGCATATGATGCTACATAAGAAAGCAATTAAAATTCTATTCAGTACTATCATCAGTCTGATCTCGAAGTTTTTTAGATGTTCTTACCCTATAAATTTTGGAAATAAGCACAGGCCTCTGTCTAGACTTACCAGACTTTTTGCACTTGACCTGGAGTGAGCTAAAATGTCTGAATAGCACTATTTACCTTAACTTTCTTAGATACCTGAACTATCTCTAAAGCAGGCACAATGGTTAATTATGAACAAAAATTGAAGATTTTAATTAGAGGGAAAATTATAACTATGTGTTCAAACAAACATCTTTGAAGACCACAGCCTAAAATGTCCTGTGTTTTCACAATCTAGACCAGAAATTTCTTTTGCTTTTGTGTTCCAGGCTATATTAAAATTGAGGTGTTGTGGGTAGAGGAAGGATGTAGGAGGTGCGCTTAATTAAAGGAAATTCTTCAGCCCTCACAGCTCTACAATTTATTAAGTGGTAAGAAATCCATATTCCAGAGTAATCTCTGATTTAGTCTGCCTTTTAGGCTATCAGGCTGAGACCTAATGGTAATATTTATGATTATTCAGAGTTACTAGTGCAAAGTGCTTCAGAAATGAAATGTATATCAGGAATTTCTCGAGTCAGTTCTCTTTACACAGTTTCATTTTTCCTCCTGCCAAGGTGATCAGTAGACATCCATTAGTTGTATTTTCTTTCTTATAATGCAATGGTATGGTACAAAGTGCAATCAAATTCCAATTAATTCTTTTAAAACTGTGATTAAAATTGAGCAAAATCTTAGCTGTGCAAAAACTACTGTTACAGTTAAAGTTCCATGTAAAAGTCGAAAGTAGTACTACTACTGAAAAGTCTAAACCATAGCATTCCATGGCATATTGCCTTTTCCCATTACTTAGCATATATGTGCTGTAAGTAAATTATAAGCACAGAAAGAAACATTAATGGAGTTTATTGATGAATCTATCGTCTTACATCAGCAAGAGTCAGGCATGTTCATGTTATGTCAAAGCTTCTATGAGCAGAACTCATTTTGGGTTCTACTTAGAAGCTTAGGGCACCCACATATTTTAGTGCAAGGTCTCCCTTGGCACAGAGGTTTTCTAGGGGAGATTAGAGATTATGACTTAGGTGATTCACTTCAGCAATAGATGACCCTGCTTGAGCAGAGAAGGGTGTTCCAATTCACCTCTAGAGGTACCTCCCAGCCTTAACCATTCTACAGTTCTATGATTAAAAGTACAACAACAGAGTCAAAGTTCCTATTTGATCACCTACTAGATACCTCAGGATATCTATGAGTAATCAGTTTGCAAGGAAGTACAGGAGAGGACGATATTTAATGTGATAGGATGGCGGCATTTGCTTACACTACCTACTTGCTTTTACATAAGGATTTATTCTGTTAAGAAATCTGCTGCTAATAATGGCCCTCTAGCAACAGGACAGCACTCTTAAAATGTCTGCCCTTCCTTAAAACACAGAGAAACATGGAATTAAGTATTTTGTGTCCGAAAGAACTGCTTAATGAAGAACTACTATCTTCTTATCATTACCAATACTGCACAGTTGCTAAATTATCTCTGTCTCAAATGGCCTTTCTAGATGTACATCTCATTTGCCATTTATCACAATTATTCAACAAATGCAAAGGCATATTTAAAATGTACTCTAGGTAAATGAGAGAAGTGTCAGTTTTTTCTTTGTCAGGTCCTGCAAAACTTGTGTAGAAGCATAAAAGTTTGGTGTGCTATGATTACTGTAGTATCTGGACAACCTTCTTGAGTGATGCCTTGTGCTTGCAGAAAGCATTGCTACCTTCTGGTAGGAAAAAAAAAAAAAAAAGAGATATGAAGGCCAGAAAAAAAGCTGGTAATAAAATTTACTCTGACAAAGTCTAAACTTTGCCATGAATTCTTTGTTCATTGTAGGAATTAGTGCAAGAAACAAGGGTATATTTTGTTCAGCTCTTCTTGAAGAAGAAATTTTATTTTGTGCAATTCTGTAATTTCAAAAGGTTTAGTTAAGACACAGTCATCACAAAATTATATGTGTCAGTTTATCTATTGCTTCAATATACCTAGCTTTTGTCCTTCATTATAGGCAAGAGAAACAATTTGGTTGCTTGTAATTGTCAAACCATAATTTTATGATGGAAAAATTTCATGTGAATGTCCTCATAGAGTTGAATTTGGAGCAGAAAGCTGGAAATATCTGGGCTCTATCTGTGTAATCAAAGAAAACAGGGATGAAGGAAAGACTGAAGTAAAAGAAAATTATGTATTGCTGCATCGGTAGTTGTTGAAGAAAATGAAAAAATTATTTAGAATCATAAGCATACACAGTACTGAAGAGAAGGCAGAATTATTTAGTACTATTTAGTATTTCAGTATTTCTCTTCTGCTGCCAGCAAGTCACTGAGAAATACAGGTATAAATATGTGTGTACATCTATTGTTGCTTATTTTGAAGGATGACAACTTTCTCTTGTTGTCATTTACTCTCTGTTTTCAAGAAATGAAGGTCTCAGTAATAGCCCTAATCAGAGACTCCAATCATCCTGAGGAAGTACTTCAAGCGCTATGATTTCCAGTCACAAATGTAATTATGCGAGTGGAAGATGCTAGTTTGTTTGGATTAACCAATTCATTAATGTTGTTTTTTTTTTTTTTTTTTGTTTTTTTTTTTTTGTTTTTTTTTTTTTTTTTTTTAATACCACTGGACCACTGCCAAATTTAGTGTTATTTACAGGAATTTCTTCATATTTTAACTGGGTCATCAGTATCAAGAAGTATCTCTCAAGAAGGAATAAATAGTTACAAGCAAAGACCAGAACAATCAGTTTAAAGACATCCAGATTTTTGTGACTGCAGCAGATTGGCTGAATACAATTAGAAAAAAAAAAAAAAAAAAGGTTGATATGAAAATCTAAGGACAAATCTACTTTCTTGGGCAGCTCAAGAATGAAGGATCAGACAAGTGATTCTCTGAAGAAATTCAGAGAGTGTCTATGTTCCTGTGATTCTGGGCAGGAACTTGCAAATGTTGTGTTGTTAGACTTGTTACAGATGTGTAGTATTCCAATAGAGAGATAAAATCCAGTTCTTCCATAATTTTGACAATTAAAATCATTCCTGTGAAGAAAAATCAAGTGTGATTCTTGCATATGTCAGCTTCATCCTACCAACAGCAATGAATTCACAACTGCATAGTCAGAACACTTGAAAGCGCCTTGAAAACAGCTTGTTTTGAACTGGTGTAACCAGATAGGCACTGTTAACACAGAGTAAGAGAATTGTTGGCATTTGAAGAGCTCAGCAAGAAAACAGAAGGTTCAAGATGAGACAGCAGGAAAATTTTTGAACATATCAGTATGAAAAATCAGAAATTTTTACAATGGTTAGAGAACAGAATTAATAAAAAAGTGATGCAAATGTATGTAAAGAGCATGCAAATAGCAAAATGCAAATCATAAGTGGGAATTAAAGGTCAGTTTGTTCATGTTAGGAAAATCAGTTTGTCTGAATCCACCTATTTGCCAAGGATACACTAGGTGCTTAAGAAACATAAGAAAAGCTGGAGGGTTTTTTTCAGTTGTTTTTGGTTTTTGTTTTGTTTTTGTTTTTTGTTTTGTTTTGTTATTTACACAATTGTTGGAAATTTGTAATCGTAAAGACAAGCTTGAATCAAAATTCAGTGTATGAACTTTTTACTTTTTCAGCATGACTTTCTGTCTCACATATTTTGAAATACATTATCTGCTTTTTCGTTAAATAAGTGATCTGTTTGTTGCACTAGATTTTCTTGGGCTTGGGTTTGGTTTATTCATTTGCTTGTTTCTGGTTTTGTTGTTGTTATTTTAATTTGACAGTTTTAAGTGTTCCAAATTGCAGTTATCAGTGGTCATAAAATAAAGTTATTCTACAGAATGTTTTCTAGGTGTAAGTCAGTCTTTCTGCTCTTGAAAGTCATAGTAAGACTGTACTCTCTAAGAGTTTATGTTTCTCCATAAATTCAGCCGCAGTCAAAAGGAGCACTAAGAATTTAGAGTCTTCAAACCAGAATGGTTTTCCACCTGTTTTTCATGAATTGCAGTGGCTTTGGGTTCAGAAAAGCTTATTTTCTTGATTTTTGTACAGCAAAGCAAATTAAATGTTCCTGGCACTTTCCTAAGTCTCCCATATCCAGAGGGGGTCACAATATCTCACAATTTTAGTTATTAATTGAAGCTATGGCTCTGATATTTCTTTGCAGATTTCAGTGATGTATAGCTGGGTTTAATCTGCTTCAAAACTAACCACATCATAAAAAAACCCACACAAACAAACAAACAACTATTTCTACTTATAACTAAATGTTAGTGGTTTATTTTAAGCTAGTCGAACTTCTCGTATAGTCAAGGGAAAAAATCCAGTTGCTAAGGCCTGTTTATTTTTAAATTGAAATGAAAATCAGAACTCTCTGTTTTGGTAGGAATTAGTCTGTTAGAGATTTCTTTATTACATTAACTTCTGCTAGCTGTATGTCCTGATATATCTACTGCAATAAATCTTTCCTGTATGTATGCCATTTTATTATATTGAAAAGTTCATGGTCAGAAACAGCAAAAAAACATTTAGAGCATTAGGAGCATTAAGAAAACATTTTGAAAGATATATTATATGTTCTGGTTCATAAACACCTCTTGAAATTTCTAAGATCTGAAGTCAATTTTTTTTGGGAAACTTTTATATTTGTAGTGTTAAAATAATCTTAAATAAATAAATATATATTAATAAAATACTTGGGAGCACTGCCATGTATGTTTCTTGTGAAGTGTATGACTTATTGCCTTACAGAATGGTGAGGATATGAGGATATGACCCAGAAAGTTCCTTCTTCAATACAGTACTTGAGAAAACACTAAC